>NW_027636772.1:5000-27500 GCF_947650265.1 Symphodus melops | reverse complement strand
GGAAGCATCTATAGTGTTTGAATCTTTCAAAACAATCTAAACAGTAAGCGTGGCAGTCTTTAGCTTTGATGAGATTGTGATGTGTTTGTGTCCACTTTGTGACCTCACTGTTCTGTAAACCGGCTGGGTGGGAGAGGGGGTCAAATGTCAGCATGAAGCCGATGTGTGAACGCAGCAGGAAATACTCAGAACGATTTTGTGCTAGAATTCGAGGGTTCATATCCTGTGACTAGTGAGCGATTGGTTTGGTCTTTCGTGTACGTTATGAAGCTGCTCCATTCTCGTCACTGCTTACCAGTTTGATTTTTTTTACAAAAACTGTAAATATGGACCGTCACTTTAAAAATCATATTATGTTTGGCTTTTATTTTGTTCTTGGTTGAGGTACTTTACTTCCTGTTTGGATTTATTTTGTTTTTAAAGAAAATAATGAAGTTCCAGGAGACCGAGGGTAACAAAATTAATTTAAAGTAAACAGTTAAAAAGGACATAAGGAAGGAATGATTGACTCGTCAGCTGACATTGACCTTATTGGCTAACCTATGGTGTGCCTAAAGGAACAAATTAAATAAGAACGCGATTTTGCATAAATTCTGGATCTTAATTACATCCCGATTAACAGCCCTACTGTGAATTCATCCGACTGCACAGAACATTTAATTCACCTCAAGGCAGAAACTGTCACCTTTGCACAGTACTCTGTTGCTCCATCCGCCATCTTGGATATGTTGTAAACCTTACACAGTGAGGTCCTTGGCGCTGTGTCTTTCCTCCTTTCTGTACTCAAACATCTGTTAATGTGTTGTTGACAGTTGGACAGTCTGATGACTTCAAACCAACCACTCAGTAACCATAACTACAAACCAAGCTGCCACGCTCTTCTCTCCACACATTCTCCTACAATCAGACAATAACCCCTCCCCCCTCAGGCTTTGATTGACACCTTGAACCAGCCAATCACCACTCTCCACTCCTCAACATTCAGCACAATAATTTGACTCATCTGTTTTCTCTCCCAGACATTAATCTGTTGTTCTTCCTTTTTCTTTCCTGTTTTCTTTCCCTCCATTTCATCCCTCCCTCTGCTCCACCCCCACCAATCAGACGGAGACATTCACACTCCTACACTTACTACCTGTAAGTAACCTGCTCTACCTGTGAGCCCTCACCTGTGACCTAATCAAATGTCAACACCTGAAACACCTGACACCCTGAAACCCTAAATACCTGAACCACCCAAGACCCAGAAACCCTGAGACCTTAAGCACCTGAACTACCTGATAGATTGAAACCCCAAACACCTGAACTGACCGAGACCCTCAAAACCATAAACACCTGAGACACTAAAACCCTTAACCCCTTAACTACCAATACCCAAATTACCTAATACCCTGATACCCTAAGACCCTAAACACCTAAATTACCTGATACCCTGAGACCCTAAACACCTGAATTACCTGATACCCTGAGACCCTAAACACCTAAATTACCTGATACCCTGAGACCCTAAACACCTGAATTACCTGATACCCTGAGACCCTAAACACCAGAATTACCTGATACCCTGAGACCCTAAACACCTAAATTACCTGAGACCCTGAACACCTAAATTACCTGACACCCTGAGACCCTAAACACCTAAATTACCTGATACCCTGAGACCCTAAACACCTAAATTACCCTATACCCTGAGACCCTAGGCACCTGAATTACCTGATACCCTGAGACCTGTGAGTCTTGCCTGTTCATCTATGTACTCCTCACCCTCTGACCTTTGATCTTGACTTTGTCTTTGTTCATCTTTAGTTGTCGTTGTTGTCTTTGGTTGTCTTTAATTGTCCTGAGTTGTCGTTAGCTGTCTTTGGCTGTCTTTAATTGTCCTTGGTTGTCTTTAGCTGTCTTTGGTTGTCTTTGGTTGTCTTTGGTCATCTTTAGTTGTCTTTGGTTGTCGTTGGTTGTCTTTGGTCATCTTTAGTTGTCGCTGGTTGTCCTTGGTTGTCTTTGGCTGTCTTTGGTTGTCTTTGGTCGTCTTTAGTCGTTGCTGGTTGTCCTTGGTTGTCTTTGGCTGTCTTTGGTTGTCTTTGGTCGTCTTTAGTTGTCGCTGGTTGTCCTTGGTTGTCTTTGGCTGTCTTTGGTTGTCTTTGGTCGTTTTTAGTTGTCGCTGGTTGTCTTTGGCTGTCTTTGGTCGTCTTAAGTTGTCGCTGGTTGTCTTTGGCTGTCTTTGGTTGTCTTTGGTCGTCTTTGGTTGTCGTTGGTTGTCGTTGGTTGTCTTTGGTCGTCTTTAGTTGTTGCTGGTTGTCTTTGGCTGTCGTTGGTTGTCTTTGGTCGTCTTTAGTTGTCGCTGGTTGTCTTTGGCTGTCTTTGGTTGTCTTTGGTCGTCTTTGGTCGTCTTTGGTCGTCTTTAGTTGTCGTTGGTTGTCTTTGGTCGTCTTTAGTTGTCGCTGGTTGTCTTTGGTTGTCTTTGGTCGTCTTTAGTTGTCTTTGGCTGTCTTTGGTCGTTGCTGGTTGTTCTTGGTTGTCTTTGGCTGTCTTTGGTCGTCTTTAGTTGTCGCTGGTTGTCTTTGGTTGTCTTTGGCTGTCTTTGGTTGTCTTTGGTTGTCTTTAGTTGTCGTTGGTTGTCTTTGGCTGTCTTTGGTTGTCTTTGGTCGTATTTAGTTGTCGTTGGTTATCGTTGGTTGTCTTTGGTCGTCTTTAGTTGTCTTTGGCTGTCTTTGGTTGTCTTTAGTTGTTGCTGGTTGTTCTTGGTTGTCTTTGGCTGTCGTTGGTTGTCTTTGGTCGTCTTTAGTTGTCACTGGTTGTATTTGGTTGTCTTTGGTCGTCTTTAGTTGTCTTTGGCTGTCTTTGGTCGTCTTTAGTTGTTGCTGGTTGTTCTTGGTTGTCTTTGGCTGTCGTTGGTTGTCTTTGGTCGTCTTTAGTTGTCGCTGGTTGTCTTTGGCTGTCTTTGGTTGTCTTTGGTCGTCTTTAGTTGTCACTGGTTGTCTTTGGCTGTCTTTGGTTGTCTTTGGTTGTCTTTGGTTGTCTTTAGTTGTCACTGGTCGTCTTTGGTTGTCGTTGGTTGTCTTCAGTTGCCTTTGGTTGTCGTTGGTTGTCTTTGGTCGTCTTTGGTTGTCGTTGGTTGTCTTTGGCTGTCTTTAGTTGTCACTGGTCGTCTTTGGTTGTCTTTGGTTGTCTTTGGTCGTCTTTGGTTGTCGTTGGTTGTCTTTGGTCGTCTTTGGTTGTCTTTGGTTGTCTTTGGTTGTCTTTGGTCGTCTTTGGTTGTCGTTGGTTGTCTTTGGTCGTCTTTGGTTGTCGTTGGTTGTCTTTGGTCATCTTTGGTTGTCGTTGGTTGTCTTTGGTCGTCTTTGGTTGTCGTTGGTTGTCTTTGGTCGTCTTTGGTTGTCGTTGGTTGTCTTTGGTCGTCTTTGGTTGTCGTTGGTTGTCTTTGGTCGTCTTTGGTTGTCGTTGGTTGTCTTCAGTTGCCTTTGGTCATGAAAGAGGATTTCTATCCCAGACATGTCATTAAGCTCCATCGCTTCCAGCTCCCCCCCCCCTGATTTGTTCAGGCTGCCTCAGGCTGGTTTGTTTCCTGTTGGACTGTGAGTTTAAAAATAACAGCATGAAGTTGAATGTTTGATCAATAAAAGAGTGAGAAGGAGCAGCGAAATTTGAGTTTCCCCTCCAGGTTTCACTGAATTATCTCCAACCAACGCCTCCTCAGGGAGACAGGAAGTACTCACACACTCCTCCTCAGGTCACTTTGTGTGTGTAACATCAACACACATTATATTTGGTCTGCATTGACTCTCTGAATCACAATTATTACAGCAATTCAGTGTTATATTTTCTGAGTTAAGCAAATTATTTTATGTTTGTTCTTCAACTGAATCTGTGAAACCCCCGGTCATGTGTGTGTGTGTGTGTGTGTCTGTGTCTGTGTGTGTGTCTGTGTGTGTGTGTCACTGTGTGTGTGTGTGTCTGTGTGTGTGTCTGTGTGTGTGTGTGTCTGTGTGTGTGTCTGTGTGTGTGTGTGTCACTGTGTGTGTGTCACTGTGTGTGTCTGTGTGTGTGTCACTGTGTGTGTGTCTGTGTGTGTGTCTGTGTTTGTGTGTGTGTGTGTGTGTGTGTGTGTGTGTGTGTCTGTGTCTGTTTGTGTCTGTGTCTTTGTGTGTGTTTATGTGTGTGTGTGTCTTTGTGTGCGTGTGTGTGTCTGTGTGTGTGTGTATGTGCGTGTGTTTGTTTGTGTGTCTGTGTGTGCGTGTCTGTGTGTGTGTGTGTGTGTTTGTGTCTGTGTGCGTGTCTGTGTGTGTGTGTGTGTGTGTGCGTGTGTCTGTGTCTGTGTGTGTGTGTGTGTGTGTGTGTGTGTGTGTGTGTGTGTGTATATGTGTGAGTGTGTGTGTGTGTGTGTGAGAGAGAGTTAATAGAATTAGTCGGCTGTAATAAACCTGTCTGATTAAATGATTGTTACAAGCAGAAATACACCTAAACACACACACACGCACAAATACACACACACATTACGGATAACTGCATCGGCCTGTTTCTCCTTAGATTAGCATAGATTAGCCTTGACATGCATCTGAAGGTGTGTGTTCATGTTAACTGACGCTAAATCAATAACCTCCGACACCTCGCCGGTGATGTCGTGACACACAGACACAAGCAAGCATACACACACACACACACACACACACACACACACAAGTGTTCATTGTGGTATACAGACATTATATAAAAGCTTCTTCCTCTTTTCTCTCTCTTTGCTTGTTTTTGTGTGTGGAAAGCGGAAGGTCAGAGGTCAGGGGTTCATATAGAGGATTGAAGACAGGTCACCTCATCTCTACACAAAAAGAAGAGAAGAAGAAAACATGAACTTTGATTTGATTCACCATCAGATAACATCGTCAACAAACTGACTTTGACTTAGAGTGTCTCTGTAGTTGAGTTGTCTCTGTAGTTGAGTTGTGTCTCTGTAGTTGAGTTGTGTCTCTGTAGTTGAGTTGTGTCTCTGTAGTTGAGTTGTCTCTGTAGTTGAGTTGTCTCTATAGTTGAGTTGTCTCTGTAGTTGAGTTGTCTCTGTAGTTGAGTTGTCTCTGTAGTTGAGTTGTCTCTGTAGTTGAATTGTCTCTATAGTTGAGTTGTGTCTCTGTAGTTGAGTTGTGTCTCTGTAGTTGAGTTGTCTCTGTAGTTGAGTTGTGTCTCTGTAGTTGAGTTGTGTCTCTGTAGTTGAGTTGTCTCTGTAGTTGAGTTGTGTCTCTGTAGTTGAGTTGTGTCTCTGTAGTTGAGTTGTCTCTATAGTTGAGTTGTGTCTCTGTAGTTGAGTTGTGTCTGTAGTTGAGTTGTCTCTGTAGTTGAGTTGTCTCTATAGTTGAGTTGTCTCTATAGTTGAGTTGTCTCTGTAGTTGAGTTGTCTATGTAGTTGAGTTGTGTCTCTGTAGTTGAATTGTGTCTCTGTAGTTGAGTTGTGTCTCTGTAGTTGAGTTGTCTCTGTAGTTGAGTTGTGTCTCTGTAGTTGAGTTGTCTCTGTAGTTGAGTTGTGTCTCTGTAGTTGAGTTGTGTCTCTGTAGTTGAGTTGTCTCTGTAGTTGAGTTGTGTCTCTGTAGTTGAGTTGTGTCTCTGTAGTTGAGTTGTCTATGTAGTTGAGTTGTCTCTATAGTTGAGTTGTGTCTCTGTAGTTGAGTTGTCTCTATAGTTGAGTTGTCTCTGTAGTTGAGTTGTCTCTGTAGTTGAGTTGTGTCCCTGTAATTGAGTTGTGTCTGTAGTTGAGTTGTGTCTCTGTAGTTGAGTTGTCTCTATAGTTGAGTTGTCTCTATAGTTGAGTTGTCTCTATAGTTGAGTTGTGTCTCTGTAGTTGAGTTGTCTCTATAGTTGAGTTGTCTCTGTAGTTGAGTTGTGTCTCTGTAGTTGAGTTGTCTCTATAGTTGAGTTGTCTCTGTAGTTGAGTTGTCTATGTAGTTGAGTTGTGTCTCTGTAGTTGAGTTGTGTCTCTGTAGTTGAGGTGTCTCTGTAGTTGAGTTGTGTCTCTATAGTTGAGTTGTCTCTGTAGTTGAGTTGTCTCTATAGTTGAGTTGTCTCTATAGTTGAGTTGTCTCTGTAGTTGAGTTGTCTATGTAGTTGAGTTGTGTCTCTGTAGTTGAATTGTGTCTCTGTAGTTGAGTTGTGTCTCTGTAGTTGAGTTGTCTCTGTAGTTGAGTTGTGTCTCTGTAGTTGAGTTGTCTCTGTAGTTGAGTTGTCTCTGTAGTTGAGTTGTGTCTCTGTAGTTGAGTTGTGTCTCTGTAGTTGAGTTGTCTCTATAGTTGAGTTGTCTCTATAGTTGAGTTGTGTCTCTGTAGTTGAGTTGTCTCTGTAGTTGAGTTGTCTCTGTAGTTGAGTTGTGTCTCTGTAGTTGAGTTGTCTCTGTAGTTGAGTTGTCTCTGTAGTTGAGTTGTCTCTGTAGTTGAGTTGTCTCTGTAGTTGAGTTGTCTCTATAGTTGAGTTGTGTCTCTGTAGTTGAGTTGTCTCTGTAGTTGAGTTGTGTCTCTGTAGTTGAGTTGTCTCTGTAGTTGAGTTGTGTCTCTGTAGTTGAGTTGTCTCTGTAGTTGAGTTGTCTCTGTAGTTGAGTTGTGTCTCTGTAGTTGAGTTGTTTGAGTCTTGTCTTTTTAGTTTTCTCTTTCTGACAATGTTTAGACGTAAATGTTTTGAAGCAGCAGAATCAAAACTCCGATTTAGACGATGTAGACGTGTTTTTCTCAGCAGAAGAAGAGTTTGTGTTTAGTCTGAATCAGAGAAGAAGAAACGCTGCAGGTTTTTACTGTCTGACTGAACCACAGAAGAAGAAAAAGTGACATGAGGGGGAGGAGGGCAGCCTGTCCTCGGGCACTTTCACCGTCCTCTGTGTTAACCTCCACACGCATACTCACAAACAGACACATACACACACGCAACGCTGCTTTCACTGATGCCTTTTTCAGTTTAAAAGCATGTATTTTTACAATTATTTATTTATTTCAATATTTCTTCCTTTCCCATTTTCAGGTCAGGGTTAAACTTGTGTGTGCGTGTGTCTTGGCTTGTGTGTCTAAGCAATCGTACAAATGGATGTTTTTTTATTTTTTATTAACGCACTCAGAATAGAAAGAGAGAAAATACATGAAGCTTTTAAAGTAGACAGAGTGTTTCTCTCTGTGTGACTTTAAAATATGTTTTTCCCTTTGCAGCTGTTACACAGATGGATGATTGATTGATGGATGGATGGATAATGGATGGATGATTGATGGATGGATGATTGATGGATGGATGATGGATGGATGATTGATGGATGGATGATTGATGGATGGATGATGGATGGATGATTGATGGATGGATGATAGATGATTGATTGATGGATGATTGATGGATGGATGATAGATGATTGATTGATGGATGGATGTTGGATGGATGATAGATGATTGATTGATGGATGGATGATAGATGATTGATGGATGGATGATAGATGATTGATGGATGATGGATGGATGATTGATTGATGGATGGATGATAGATGATTGATGGATTGATGGATGATTGATGGATGGATGGATGATGGATGTTGGATGGATGGATGGATGGATGGATAATGGAAGGATGATGATGGATGATAGATGGATGATTGATGGATGGATGATAGATGGATGGATGGATGATTGATTGATGGATGGATGATAGATGATTGATGGATGATGGATAGATGATTGATTGATGGATGGATGATTGATTGATGGATGGATGGATAATGGAAGGATGATGGATGGATGATTGATGAATGGATGATAGATGGATGATGGATGGATGGATGATGGATGATAGATGGATGGATGATAGATGATTGATGGATGATTGATGGATGGATGATAGATGGATGATTGATGGATGGATGATGGATGGATGATAGATGATTGATGGATGGATGGATGATAGATGGATGGATGATAGATGATTGATGGATGGATGATGGATGATAGATGATTGATGGATGGATGGATGATGGATGGATGATGGATGATAGATGATTGATGGATGGATGATTGATTGATGGATGGATGGATAATGGAAGGATGATGGATGGATGATTGATGAATGGATGATAGATGGATGATGGATGGATGGATGATGGATGATAGATGGATGGATGATAGATGATTGATGGATGATTGATGGATGGATGATAGATGGATGATTGATGGATGGATGATGGATGATAGATGATTGATGGATGGATGGATGATGGATGATAGATGGATGGATGATAGATGATGGATGATAGATGATTGATGGATGGATGGATGATGGATGGATGATGGATGATAGATGATTGATGGATGGATGATAGATGATTGATGGATGGATGATGGATGATAGATGATTGATGGATGGATGATAGATGATGGATGGATGGATGGATGGATGATGGATGATAGATGATTGATGGATGGATGATGGATGTTGGATGGAGTTACAAACACATGGTAATGATCACAGCAGATCAACACACTGTCTCTCTCACTTTATCTTTATCTTTTCTTCTTAAACCTTATTATGTTTGTGGTGTTGCCTTCACAGACCTTAAATATGTTCGATTTTAGAGTCGTCAGTTTTGAGTTCACTTTCAGTGTTAATGAATTTTGTTTTGGTCTCAACAGGAAGTTGGCGAAGAAGAGGAAGGAAACTTTGAGCTCCAGACAGGAAATGACTCTTATGGTCAACAACTCCCAACACACAACTATGGTGGACACACACGCGCACACATTGAACGGACGCAGTGAGTACACACACACACACACACACACACACACACACACACATTGTATTGAGAAGTTTACAAAGGACAACAACAAACAAGTAAACAAGAAGAGTGAGTATGAAATAAGACATGAGGAAAAAGAAAAGACAAATACGATGAAAAAGGAAACTTGACAGTTTATTGTAAAGATGGAGGGAAGGAAAGAGAACGTTTTCTTCTAAGACACATTTTAGTTTTGTTATAATCAGACTTATCTGTCTCCTATCCTCTCTCACTAAACGCTCCGTGACGTGAACCACCAGAACACGCTAAAGCCGGACTTAAATACTGCCGCCTCCACAGGGTTTGCACCTGTTCTCATTCACACAAATATTCTTGGTAGATTACCCGCAAAACGGAGCGAGCAAAAACGGAGCGAGCACGCCGTTTAGTCCTCTTTAACTGGACCTCAGTAAATCAGACCCTCTGTGTTGCTGCTCTCGTTTCATAATCGGAGCTGAAGGAGGCGATGTGACTTCAGGTGATATGACCAAACGTTTTATCATGATGTGATGCCTGTCAGCCGGGGGGAGGTGGGGTGTGTGTGTGTGTGTGTGTGTGTGTGTGTGTGTGTAGGGGGAGGGGGGTGATGGAGGTGCAGAGGACGGAGCAGTCGACCTTCCCTCAGGCTTTCACCTCCTCTGAGCTCCTCCAGCACACATTCTTCTTCTTGCAGCTCTTTTTGATCGAAGCTGAATTTGAACGTTTATATTTGTCTTATCACAGAGAGATAATAACTTCATATCAAATATTATTATGTAAAACTATATTTAGAAGAAAGGAGGAGCTTTCTGAACATCTTTAAAATGTGAACATGTTTTCACTGATTTCTATTTCATGTTTAAAAAAAGAGACAGATGCAGATCAAACTGAATCTGTTTTTATGTTTGTTCAGCCGTGTCGTCTCCGTCCTCCTTCACCCTGAAGTCCAACACCATCAGCACCACCGTCCCTAACTCCTACTACCCAGGTAACAGGCGCACCTGGATTCTTTGTTCTGTAGCTGAGCTGCACTCACAAAACCAGCTCTTTGTCTTCTCTCACACAAAGTATGAACGCCTGAAAGTCTGACTTCATGGTTTGTGAGGTATGACTGCAACACGAGACGATGAACGTGTTTGTCCCAAACTGATGGAACAGAATCTGTGAATATAAAAGATACGAGCTGTTCGATAGCACGTCACAACTTCAGGATGACCTTTAACCCTGTTCCCACAGAGACACTCAGGGTGCGTTCAGATTGTCCCTCCTGTCCACTTTCACTCGCATGTTTTTCTTTAACCCAGGAAGCAGTGAGGTGGCGGCCATGATAAGAGCTGTTTGAATTCTCTAACAGTGAAGGAAAGGAGGCTCAATGCTTCCTTTATAACCTCCTTAAGGAAACACTGGAGCATCCTTTACTAAAGGAGATAAGAAAGTGCCGACCCACAATTCATTGCAGCCGCAACTTTTAAAGCGACTCGCTCATCCGACCCGTATCGGAGCGTTCAGGAAAACTAAGGATCTGTGAGAGGAGACATGTGGAGACAATCTGATTATTGATTTGATTTATTATTATTTACAGGCTTTGTGTTTATTTCATTTCTGTTTATTGTGTGAAGAAGGTGAACTTTGCTTTTATCACAAACATCACAAACATGATTCTTGTATCATGTTTGTGGAGATGATTTGATGTTATTTATAAAACCTTGTTTATAAAAAAAGAAAAAGTAAAGAGACGCAGATCATAAAGGTGAGCAATAATTTACCTGAACTTTAAACGATCTTAAATCCAGAGTTAAACTGTGAACATGTTATAAAACCATCACAGTGATGTTATAAAACCATCACAGTGAAGTTATAAAACCATCACAGTGAAGTTATAAAACCATCACAGTGAAGTTATAAAACCATCACAGTGAAGTTATAAAACCATCACAGTGATGTTATAAAACCATCACAGTGATGTTATAAAACCATCACAGTGATGTTATAAAACCATCACAGTGATGTTATAAAACCATCACAGTGATGTTATAAAACCATCACAGTGAAGTTATAAAACCATCACAGTGATGTTATAAAACCATCACAGTGAAGTTATAAAACCATCACAGTGATGTTATAAAACCATCACAGTGATGTTATAAAACCATCACAGTGAAGTTATAAAACCATCACAGTGATGTTATAAAACCATCACAGTGAAGTTTCCTGGTATCTAATAAAACCTTTTATTGTTATTTTATTTCAACTGTAAGAAGGCTCAAACATTTTTACATCAGCTTTTTGTAAACTTCATTTTCTGTAAACTGTAGTTCAGACTGTAGGCAGACTCACGTCACTGACCTCCGCCGCCGTCACATTATTATGACATCACCGAGTGAACGTGAGGTCGCCTTTCCTTAACTCCTTTATGAAGTCTAACACCTTTCACTAAGTCCTTTATGAAGTCTAACACCTTTCACTAAGTCCTTTATGAAGTCTAACACCTTTCACTAAGTCCTTTATGAAGTCTAACACCTTTCACTAAGTCCTTTATGAAGTCTAACACCTTTCACTAAGTCCTTTATGAAGTCTAACACCTTTCACTAAATCTGTCTCTCTCTCTCTTCCTGTCTGTCTGTCTGTCTGTCTGTCTGTCTGTCTCTCTCTCTCTTCCTGTCTGTCTGTCTGTCTGTCTGTCTGTCTGTCTGTCTGTCTGTCTGTCTGTCTGTCTGTCTGTCTGTCTGTCTGTCTGTCTCTCTCTCTCTTCCTGTCTGTCTGCTGCCGATGTGTCCTGATGACAGATCCCTTCGTACCAACAGCCATTCTTGGTGAGACACTTTTCTTTCCTTCCTCTGTAGGACAGAAAGACTACCTGCAAAGGTAGACAGACAGGAAGTGAGCACACACAGAGGAGACAGACAGGAAGTGAGCACACACAGAGAGACAGACAGGTGAGACAGGTGAAAGGACAGATGAGGACAGAAAGAGAGAGTGATCTTCCATCCATCCCTGCTTGCTTCTCGTTCTGCTGCTTTTTTCTTTTTTCTAAATATTTTAAAATAATTATTTTTATTTTTTTGTCTTTATTACTAAAATGTGTTTTAATGTCCCAGTTATTTTTGTTTGTCTCGTTTTTCTTATATGTGAAAGTATTTTTCCATGATTAGAATATATTTAAATTTAAATCTATTTTTGTATTTTTATTTTGGATATATTACCATCTTTGTTGTTTACGTTTAGTCCTGGAACCTGTTTTTGTTTATTTTTGTTTGTTTTGAGACGACGGTGGGCTTCACTCCATCCCCGCATCCACAACATTCCTGCGTGTCGTGTTGACGTCACGTCTGTCTGTGACCTCTAACCTCTGCATGGACACACGCCCTCGTGGACGGGGGGGGAAACACAAAAAAACGTTATTATGAAAAATCCACAAAGTCAGTGAGAGGGACATTAGCTGCTGCTCACCCTGTAGATTGTTGATTTTTAGATTTTCTTTAATAGAAAAATAATGAGCAGGAAATAAATATAACCTTCAACCCTGCTGTGCTAAGCTAGCTTGCTTTATATTTTTTTTATCAACACAAACCAAAATTAAAATCAAAGATCTTTCTCTGTTTCTGTTTTATGTCTAAATATTTGTCTGCAATTAACATTTTCACCATCAATAGATAACTTAAATTATCCTGATGAGATATTTATTGTCACCTTTGTTATCTTAATAAACTAAATTGTAAAAATACAAAACTTAAAATAGTTAGAACAAATCAATGTTTACTCTCTGTGATTTTAAGTAAACTTGTTTGTTTTTAAACATTTTATAGCATTAAATGTTTTTTATGAACATTAAACTGAAAACAGAAGTTTAAAATGAACATAACATGTTCAACATGAATAACATGATAACATGAATATCTCTAACTGTAAAAAGTAAACCACAGTTTTGTTCTTTGCGTTTTTAAAATGAATATTTTTGTAGCTCAAATAATTAAAAATGTCTCTTATTTGTGCTAAAACTTAATGTTGCCAGCTGCAGCTACATTTTGATGCTAACTGCTTGCTAAATCTCACTAGCTAAAGGCTAAGCTATTGTTTAAACTCCTGTTTCCCCTCTCACCTCCTGCTAGCTAAACTGTGATCAGGCTAGGTTACTAGCACTAAACTCAGGGTATAGTTAGCCAGGTTAGCATAGTAGCTTATTGTTAGCTCTGACAAGTTCAAATAAGACTAGCTCAGCAGTAGGAGCTACTTCCTGTTTGAGTCATGTATTGGGCCAGCAAAAGGCTAACGCTAAAGCTAAAGTTGTTGCTTGTCTCTTCTCTCTTCTTCTCTCTTCTTCCTCTCTCTATGTAAAGTGCCCATTAATGGTAAGTGGTTAAATTTGGGGCTTAGGGGAGGGGCCTCATGTTGGGGGGGTGTCTGTTACCACTGCGCATGGAGCCACCAATCACATGCAGTGATGTCATCAGTTAGCATGGACATGCCTCATTTTTACCCCTTTGTGGAAACTGTGACATCACAATTCCTGACTCCTCCCACCATATACCTCAAACCAATCAGATTTCAGCTCTGCTGTCTCTGATTGGTTGTCGTTTTGTTGTCGTGGCTATCTCACCCGTCCTCCTCCGTCCAATCACAAACCTCCACCTCCATCACACATCCCATGTTTGGTTCAGCTGTTTCTGATTGGTCAGTCAGCCCCAGGCGAGCCAATAAGAGCAGAGCTAGAGAGCGTAGTGAAAGGTGTGTTGCTGAGTCTTTGTTGAAATGTTGCATAAGAGTCCACAGGTCATTATGAACCAGGTCCATGTGAACCAGGGCCATGTAAACCAGGTCCTTATGAACCAGGTCCATGTTAACCAGGTACTTATGAACCAGGTCCTTGTAAACCAGGTCCATGTGAGCCAGGTCCATGTAAACCAGGGTCATGTGTACCAGGTCCTTATGAACCAGGTCCATGTGAACCAGGTCCTTATGAACCAGGGCCAAGTGAACCAGGTCCTTATGAACCAGGTCCATGTGAACCAGGTCCTTGTGAACCAGGTCCTTATGAACCAGGTCATGATAAACCAGGTCCATTTAAACCAGGTCCTTATGAACCAGGTCCATGTTAACCACGTCCTTATGAACCAGGTCCATGCTAACAAGGGCCATGTAAACCACGTCCTTATGAACCAGATCCATGTCAACCAGGTCCTTATGAACCAAGTCCATGTTAACCAGGGCCATGTAAACCAGGTCCTTATGAACCAGGTCCATGTCAACCAGGTCCTTATGAACAAGGTCCATGTAAACCAGGTCCATGTAAACCAGGTCCTTATGAAACAGGTTCATGTGAACCAGGTCTATTTAAACCAGGTCCATGTGAACCAGGTCATTATAAACCAGGTCCATGTAAACCAGGTCAATGTGAACCAGGTCCATGTAAACCAGGTCCTCATGAACCAGATCATTATAAACCAGGACCATGTGAACTAGGTCCATGTTAACCAGGTCCATTTAAACCAGGTGCATGTGAACCAGGTCCTTATGAACCAGATCATGATAAACCAGGTTTATGTGAACTAGGTCCATGTAAACCAGGTCCATGTGAACCAGGTTCATGTGAACCAGGTCCATGTGAACTAGGTCCATTTAAACCAGGTCCATGTGAACCAGGTCCATGTGAACTAGGTCCATTTAAACCAGGTCCATGTGAACCAGGTCCATGTGAACTAGGTCCATTGAAACCAGGTCCATGTGAACCAGGTCCATTTAAACCAGGTCCATGTGAACCAGGTCCATGTGAACTAGGTCCATTTAAACCAGGTCCATGTGAACCAGGTCCATTTAAACCAGGCCCATATAAACCAGGTCCATTTAAACCAGGTCCATGTGAACCAGGTCCATTTAAACCAGGCCCATTTAAACCAGGTCCATTTAAACCAGGCCCATTTAAACCAGGCCCATTTAAACCAGGTCCATTTAAACCAGGTCCATGTGAACCAGGTCCATGTGAACTAGGTCCACTTAAACCAGGTCCATGTGAACCAGGTCCATGTGAACCAGGTCCATGTGTATGTTTAGTTACAGGTCCTCATAAACCAGGTAAACCTGTGTACAGAGGTTTTTTTCATCCAGGACTTTAATCTTTCCACACTGCAGCTCCAAGAAGCTGGACCAGAACTGTACTGTACTGGGTCTAGACCAGGACTGACAGTGTCTCAATTACCCCAAAACACTGGCAATGTTTTGGTTTCCGTTCTAAATGTTTTTGTTGAACTCAGACCGTCTTTCGATCTGGATCAGCAGTTAATCCTCTCTTCAGTCATGTGATCTGATGTGATGTGATGTGTGTGCCATTCGTCTCTGTTTGCAGACCAGGATCAGGACCTGACCCGTTCCTTAAAGTCAGGACGTTGTATATAAACAGAATGTGTTGGTCAGAACTTGAAACCAGATATTTACTTTCAAACACAAAAACAACCATTTTTAATTTGGTTTAAAAAAATGCTGTAAAAGTTGTGAAATGCTGAAAAGAAGCTCTCACATGACCCGGTCTCCTTATGAACCAGGTCCATGACCATGAACCATGACCCGGTCTCCAGGTCACTCAGAGACCGAATCATGAAACTGTCCCAACTTTTTTCCAACACGGTGCTGAAGTCAAAACACCAAACAGCTTTTAGTGTTAGTGTGTGGAAACAGCTGGTAAAGAAGGAGCTGAGTGAACTCGATCGTCAGCTCAGCTGTTTGTGGATTCATATCGTCGTCGTGCTCGTTGAACAAGATGTAATGAACCAATATCTGTGTTTAGGACCCCTGTCTTTGTTGCCGTGGTAACAAACGGGTGTCAGTGCGGTTTGATTTTCACCAGAATTAAATCAAAGTTTAAACCTTTGTTATCATCCGTTCTGGTTTGGTCCACACCATCCAACACGCCATCCATCCATCACGTGACACAGAGGTCACTTCCTGTTTGCTCCTCAGTCTGACCTGTGTGTTGACATGTTGCCCCCCCTGCAGACGACAGCCACACTATGACCAGTGAGACCAGCAGCCTGGTTCAGTCCCACTACAAGCAGCGAGAGTCAGAGCGGGAGGGGCTGACCTACCAGACGGGTCAGCTGCACCCCGCCATCCGAGTGGCCGACCTGCTGCAGCACATCACCCAGATGAAGTGTGCAGAGGGGTACGGCTTCAAGGAGGAGTACGAGGTGAGGACACACACACACACACACACACACACACACACTGATGAGGCGTGTCCACCTTCATGATGAACGTCCTGTGGAGTCTGATCATCCAAACCATTTCCAGGTGTTCATGAGGAGAACACCTGAGGACCTCAGGTGTTCTCCTCATGAACACCGGAGGACTAAAGGTGTTCTCCTCATGTTCTCCTGAGGACCTCAGGAGAACATGAGGAGAACACGAGGACCTCAGGAGAACATGAGGAGAACACCTGAGCACCTCAGGTGTTCTCCTCATGGGGAAAGACGTTTAGAAAATAAACAAATAGGAATTTATTTGATGAACACAAACACTTCAGATCAATGAAAATATGAAGAGAGAAAGTAAACACACCAAGAGCCTTCAATAATACTGAGCGTGTGTGTGTGCATATGTGTGTGTGTGTGTGTGTGTGTGTGTGTGTGTGTGTGTGTGTGTGTGTGTGCATGCATGTTTTCCCATTTTCATCAGGAGAGAAACTTGCTAATGGATGTTACTTACTGTACCTTAAAACACACACACACACACACACACACACACACACATACATTATAGATCTTCCCCCCAGCTAATGGGCCAAAACAGGGAATGGCTTGTGTGTGTGTGTGTGTGTGTGTGTGTGTGTGTGTGTGTGTGTGTGTGTGTGTGTGTGTGTGTGTTTGTTCAGTTCTGGTTGCCTGCTAGCAGGCTGCCCTCAGGGCTGATCCATTATACATACTGAGTACACACACACACACACACACACACACACACACACACAGTATTTTCACCCTCCATTTGCAGAAAGTTAGCGGTGAGGAGTTTTCCCACTGTTTCTGTCCGTCTGTCTGTTTCCATGGTAACCGGTGTCTGTGGTCATGTGTCAGTCAGAACAGGATGTGCGTTCAGTTATCCTCACCACCACGTCGGGGACTGAGCAGCGCTGTGTCGCCGCACTATAACCTGCTGTCTGTTTAAGCTCCGCCTCCCCACGTCTCCGCCCGTCAGCCAGCTCTGTTTGCGGTGTTCCGTCAGGTTCTGGATAAGTTCTGGTCTGGTTCAGAGCCTCAGGAAACCATGTCCGGGATCAGGCCAACAACTGAGTGTAAAAAGCTGAGCGAGCGTCCAGCATGGTCACATGACCTCTAAAGATGACTCAGCAGAATAAATGTCCTTTAAACAAAGTGGAGTCAGTGAATCAGTGTTATTAGTTCAGGATGAAGCGTCTCATCTGTTCTTTAAAGGGTTTCACTCAGACTGGTCAGACTGGTCAGACTGGTGTTAATGGAAACAGCTGTTGATCTGCAGTTACCTGAGAACACTTGATTGGTTCAGAGACACGTTACGTCTCAGCTCTGTCTTCATTCTCTCTCTGCAGAACAATCAGCTCTGATTGGTTAATTGATGATTGAGTAGATCTGATTCTTAACGAGCAGCTCATGATTGTTATCTCCCTACATGCTTCCTCTTTACTAATTAATCTGATTGGACACACACACACACACACACACACGGCTCCCTTGTTTGCTGAACAGTAAAGGATGACATGAATAGATTCAAAGGAATGAGTTTTATATTTTAGAGAAATACTTTCAGGATGCAGACAAAGTGAGGCTGCGTTCATCTATCTAACGCTGATCTCACACTAGCATGTTTGTTAGCGTGTTTGTTAGCGTGTTTGTTAGCGTGTTTGTGTATCAGTGGTGTTTCAGGCTCTCCTGTGTATCCAGATCTCGTGCAGCACATACAGTATACATTTAGACATGACCTTTGACCTTTTCAGGGACACCAACTTTGGCTCAATCTCATGTCCCTTATTTGCACCGAGTGTCCTCCGAGTTGTCTCCTCCACTTGCGTCTTAGCCCCGCCCACCAGAGATGCACGGAGGAAACGAAGCCGAGGAGAGAGGACCGAGGAAATCAGCTTTAAGACACATGAGACGTCGTTTCCTCGACAGCGTCACATGACGCGACATCAGCTGATCACGTTCAGCTGTCAATCAGCCGAACAGCTGTTTATGTCCACACACACACACACACACACACACACACTGTATTATTTCTAATCAAACACACACACTGTATTATTTCTAATCAAACACACACACACACACACACACACACACACACACACACACTGTATTATTTCTAATCAAACACACACACTGTATTATTTCTAATCAAACACACACACACACTGTATTATTTCTAATCACACACACACTGTATTATTTCTAATCAATCACACACACTGTATTATTTCTAATCAATCACACACACTGTATTATTACTAATCAAACACACACACACTGTATTATTTCTAATCACACACACACTGTATTATTTCTAATCAAACACACACACTGTATTATTATTAATCAATCACACACACACTGTATTATTTCTAATCAAACACACACACACTGTATTATTTCTAATCAATCACACACACTGTATTATTACTAATCAAACACACACACACTGTATTATTTCTAATCAAACACACAGACTGTATTATTTCTAATCACACACACACTGTATTATTTATAATCAAACACATACACACTGTATTATTTATAATCAAACACACACACTGTATTATTACTAATCACACACACTGTATTATTTCTAATCAATCACACACACACACTGTATTATTTCTAATCACACACACTGTATTATTTCTAATCAATCACACACACACACTGTATTATTTCTAGTCAAACACACACACACACACTGTATTATTTCTAATCAAACACACACACTGTATTATTTCTAATCAAACACACACACACACTGTATGATTTCTAATCAAACACACATACTGTATTATTTCTAATCAAACACACACACTGTATTATCTCTAATCAAACACACACACACTGTATTATTACTAATCAAACACACACACACTGTATTATTTCTAATCAAACACACACACTGTATTATTTCTAATCAATCACACACACACACTGTATTATTTCTAGTCAAACACACACACTGTATTATTTCTAATCAAACACACACACACTGTATTATTTCTAATCAAACACACACACACTGTATTATCTCTAATCACACACACTGTATTATTTCTAATCAATCACACACACACACTGTATTATTTCTAATCAAACACACACACACTGTATTATTTCTAATCAAACACACACACACTGTATTATTTCTAATCACACACACTGTATTATTTCTAATCAATCACACACACACACTGTATTATTTCTAATCAAACACACACACACTGTATTATTTCTAATCAAACACACACACACTGTATTATCTCTAATCAAACACACACACTGTATTATTTCTAATCAAACACACACACTGTATTATTTCTAATCAATCACACACACACACTGTATTATTTCTAATCAAACACACACACTGTATTATTTCTAATCAATCACACACACTGTATTATCTCTAATCAAACACACACCCACTGTATTATTTCTAATCACACACACTGTATTATTTATAATCAAACACACACACTGTATTACTTCTAATCAAACACACACACACTGTATTATTTCTAATCAAACACACACACTGTATTATGTCTAATCAAACACACACACACTGTATTATTTATAATCAAACACACACACACTGTATTATTTATAATCAAACACACACACTGTATTATTTCTAATCAAACACACACACACTATTATTTATAATCAAACACACACACTGTATTATTTCTAATCACACACACACACACTGTATTATTTCTAATCACACACACACTGTATTATTTCTAATCAAACACACACACTGTATTATTTCTAATCAATCACACACACTGTATTATCTCTAATCAAACACACACACACTGTATTATTTCTAATCACACACACTGTATTATTTATAATCAAACACACACACACTGTATTACTTCTAATCAAACACACACACACTGTATTATTTCTAATCAAACACACACACTGTATTATGTCTAATCAAACACACACACACTGTATTATTTATAATCAAACACACACACACTGTATTATTTCTAATCAAACACACACACTGTATTATTTCTAATCAAACACACACACACACTGTATGATTTCTAATCAAACACACATACTGTATTATTTCTAATCAAACACACACACTGTATTATCTCTAATCAAACACACACACACTGTATTATTACTAATCAAACACACACACTGTATTATTTCTAATCAAACACACACACTGTATTATTTCTAATCAATCACACACACTGTATTATCTCTAATCAAACACACACACACTGTATTATTTCTTATCACACACACTGTATTATTTATAATCAAACACACACACACTGTATTACTTCTAATCAAACACACACACACTGTATTATTTCTAATCAAACACACACACTGTATTATGTCTAATCAAACACACACACACTGTATTATTTATAATCAAACACACACACACTGTATTATTTATAATCAAACACACACACTGTATTATTTATAATCAAACACACACACACACTGTATTATTTATAATCAAACACACACACTGTATTATTTCTAATCACACACACTGTATTATTTCTAATCAATCACACACACACTGTATTATTTCTAGTCAAACACACACACTGTATTATTTCTAATCAAACACACACACTGTATTATTTCTAATCAAACACACACACTGCATTATGTCTAATCAAACACACACACACTGTATTATTTCTGATCAAACACACACACACTGTATTATTTATAATCAAACACACACTGTATTATGTCTAATCAAACACACACACTGTATTATTTCTAATCAAACACACACACTGTATTATTTATAATCAAACACACACACTGTATTATTACTAATCAAACACACACACTGTATTATTTATAATCAAACACACACACACACACACACTGTATTATTTCTAATCACACACACACTGTATTATTTCTAATCAAACACACACACACACACACTGTATTATTTCTAATCAAACACACACACACACACACACTGTATTATTTCTAATCACACACACACTGTATTATTTCTAATCAAACACACACACTGTATTATTTCTAATCAATCACACACACTGTATTATCTCTAATCAAACACACACACTGTATTATTTCTAATCACACACACTGTATTATTTATAATCAAACACACACACTGTATTATTTCTAATCAAACACACACACACTGTATTATTTCTAATCAAACACACACTGTATTATTTCTAATCAATCACACACACTGTATTATTTCTAATCACACACACACTGTATTATTTATAATCAAACACACACACTGTATTATCTCTAATCAAACACACACACTGTATCATTTCTAATCACACACACACTGTATTATTTATAATCAAACACACACACACTGTATTATTTATAATCAAACACACACACACTGTATTATTTCTAATCACACACACTGTATTATTTCTAATCAATCACACACACACACTGTATTATTTCTAGTCAAACACACACACACACACTGTATTATTTCTAATCAAACACACACACTGTATTATTTCTAATCAAACACACACTGTATGATTTTTAATCAAACACACATACTGTATTATTTCTAATCAAACACACACACTGTATTATCTCTAATCAAACACACACACTGTATTATTTCTAATCAAACACACACACTGTATTATATCTAATCAAACACACATACTGTATTATTTCTAATCAAACACACACACTGTATTACTTCTAATCAAACACACACACACTGTATTATTTCTAATCAAACACACACACTGTATTATGTCTAATCAAACACACACACACTGTATTATTTATAATCAAACACACACATACTGTATTATTTCTAATCAAACACACACACTGTATTATTTATAATCAAGCACACACACTGTATTATTTCTAATCAAACACACACACACTGTATTATCTCTAATCAAACACACACACTGTATTATTTCTAATCAAACACACACACTGTATTATTTCTAATCAAACACACACACTGTATTATGTCTAATCAAACACACACACTGTATTATTTCTAATCAAACACACACACTGTATTACTTCTAATCAAACACACACACTGTATTATTTCTAATCAAACACACACACTGTATTATGTCTACTCAAACACACACACACTGTATTATTTCTAATCAAACACACACACTGTATTATTTCTGATCAAACACACACACACTGTATTATTTATAATCAAACACACACTGTATTATGTCTAATCAAACACACACACACTGTATTATTTCTAATCAAACACACACTGTATTATTTCTAATCAAACACACACACTGTATTATTTCTAATCAAACACACACACTGTATTATGTCTAATCAAACACACACACTGTATTATGTCTAATCAAACACACACACTGTATTATTTCTAATCAAACACACACACTGTATTACTTCTAATCAAACACACACATTGTATTATTTCTAATCAAACACACACACACACTGTATTATTTCTAATCAAACACACACACTGTATTATTTCTAATC
>NW_027636773.1:10000-17500 GCF_947650265.1 Symphodus melops | reverse complement strand
AAAAAGCCGAAACCGATCTCAATTGTACTCGATGGACCCCGTGGAAAAGTGAACATGTGTGAACATGTGTGACTGTGTGAACATGTGTGAACAGGTGAACATGTATGAACATGTGTGACTGTGTGAACATGTGTGAACATGTGTGAACAGGTGAACATGTGTGAACATGTGTGAACAGGTGAACATGTGTGAACATGTGTGAACATGTGTGAACAGGTGAACATGTGTGAACATGTGTGAACATGTGTGAATGTGTGAACAGGTGTGAACATGTGTGAACATGTGTGAATGTGTGAACATGTGTGAATGTGTGAACAGGTGTGAACAGGTGTGAATGTGTGAACAGGTGTGAACATGTGAACAGGTGTGAATGTGTGAACAGGTGTGAACATGTGTGAACATGTGTGAACATGTGTGAACATGTGTGAATGTGTGAACATGTGTGAATGTGTGAACAGGTGTGAATGTGTGAACATGTGTGAATGTGTGAACATGTGTGAATGTGTGAACATGTGTGAACATGTGTGAACATGTGTGAACATGTGTGAACATGTGTGAACATGTGTGAATGTGTGAACATGTGTGAATGTGTGAACATGTGTGACTGTGTGAACAGGTGAACATGTGTGAACATGTGTGAACATGTGTGAACATGTGTGAACATGTGTGAACATGTGTGAATGTGTGAACATGTGTGAACATGTGTGAATGTGTGAACATGTGTGAACATGTGTGAACATGTGTGAACATGTGTGAATGTGTGAACATGTGTGAATGTGTGAACATGTGTGAACAGGTGTGAACATGTGTGAACAGGTGTGAACATGTGTGAATGTGTGAACATGTGTGAATGTGTGAACATGTGTGAATGTGTGAACATGTGTGAACAGGTGTGAACATGTGTGAATGTGTGAACATGTGTGACTGTGTGAACATGTGTGACTGTGTGAACAGGTGAACATGTGTGAACATGTGTGAACATGTGTGAATGTGTGAACATGTGTGAACATGTGTGAACATGTGTGAATGTGTGAACAGGTGTGAATAGATGTGGACGGTAGAGGTGGCGTGCAGACAGTCTAAGCCCCTCCCACTGGCTCCAGGTGAATTCTCCTGATTATATCCTGCTTTCAGTCAGACGCTCTGCATGAAACACTTCAGGGCGTTAAAGAGTGAAAGCAGTGATGGTGGTTTGTAGTTTTAATTAATGATCAAACCGACCTCTAAAGGTTTTCAGTGTCCAGGTTGTTACACAGTTTGGTATCAAAGGTGTGTCGAGCCCTAAAAGGTCGAACATGTCATATTTGAGTTTGATATGAAGCACGTTTCAAACTTTTCTGTCAGAAAGAGAATAAGAGCGTTCCCCAAAATGTTGAACTTTAAAACAAATGACAAAAGGATGAAAATGAAGAAGCTTCTATCTGTACGTCTGTTATAAAACCTAAACTATCCTACACGGCTCAGTTCTGACCGCTGATCCCTGACTCACCTTCAGGTGTCAAATGACCTGCTCAGTACCTGGACGCCAGCGGGAAAGTTCAACGGACCTCGCTGGGTAGAGGTGCATTGTGGGGGAATAACAGCGCAACATTTCATCATTTCAAGGTAATCTGGCTCTACTGAGCTGAACTCAGGAAACATGGGGCACACGGACGGAAGGTCAGGGGTCAACAATGGAGAGAGACCGGGCGAGAGACAGTGAGAGAGAGAGACGGAGTATGTATGTAGTCACCTATCAGCACACGCTGCTTTATAGGTTCAATATTTGAATCTTTGGTATATCTATACTTATATAGTTAATCCTTGTTGCTCTATTTATCATCATTTTTATTTTCTGAACACACACACTGTTGCTTTGGCAATATTGTTGATGCAACATTCATGCCAATAAAGTTTTCTGTCTGTCTGTCTGTCTGTCTGTCTGTCTGTCTGTCTGTCTGTCTGTCTGTCTGTCTGTCTGTCTGTCTGTCTGTCTGTCTGTCTGTCTGTCTGTCTGTCTATCATCTATCTATCGATCTATCTACTGAAATTGAAATTCAGAGAAACTGAGAGAGAGAGGGAGATATACTGTATATTTAATTATGATGTTAAAGTTGTGTAAATGTAAATTTTATTGTTTAATGTCTGAATTGTATTTTTGCTTTGGCAACATTGTAAGTCAATAATGCCCCCTTTGAATTGAGAGAGAGAGCGAGAGAAACCGGGCGAGAGAGAGAGACGAGGTGTGGGATAGAGGGGGGCGACTACCTGGGAGCTATGGGCAGGGTGGGGGGGGGCGAAGTTTAAGAAAGTTGGGAGGGGTATGATTAATGATATTAAAAAAGGAATCAAACAACAACAACGGTCTCATCCCCACCTATGAGACAAACAAAAAACAAAGAAAAGTCACGAAACAGCTGAGAAAAAAAACAAAAAACACAAAGCGTTGCTGAGAGAGTCGGTGGACACTTCCTGTTTGAAGCTGCTTCCTGTTGAAGCTGCTTCCTGTTTGAAGCTGCTTCCTGTTTGAAGCTGCTTCCTGTTGAAGCTGCTTCCTGTTGAAGCTGCTTCCTGTTTGAAGCTGCTTCCTGTTGAAGCTGCTTCCTGTTTGAAGCTGCTTCCTGTTTGAAGCTGCTTCCTGTTGAAGCTGCTTCCTGTTGAAGCTGCTTCCTGTTTGAAGCTGCTTCCTGTTTGAAGCTGCTTCCTGTTGAAGCTGCTTCCTGTTGAAGCTGCTTCCTGTTGAAGCTGCTTCCTGTTTGATCTGAGATTCTCTGAGGTCGTCAGGTGAGCAAACAGCGTTTAAAAAGTCTCAGCTCTGCAGAGTGATCGATGGTGGACGCCACTTTAAGTTCTTTATGACCTCAAAGCCTCCTCGCCGTCAAGACACGGAAAGCTCACCTGACAACTAACTTCTCAGTAACTGACCTGTCAGTAACTGACCTGTCAGTAACTCTAACCTGTCAGTAACTCACCTGTCAGTAACTCACCTGTCAGCAACTCACCTGACAGTAACTCTCACCTGTCAGTAACTCTCACCTGTCAGTAACTCACCTGTCAGTAACTCTCACCTGTCAGTAACTCACCTGTCAGTAACTCACCTGTCAGCAACTCACCTGACAGTAACTCACCTGTCAGTAACTCACCTGACAGGAACTCACCTGTCAGTAACTCTCACCTGTCAGTAACTCACCTGTCAGTAACTCTCACCTGTCAGTAACTCACCTGTCAGTAACTCACCTGTCAGCAACTCACCTGACAGTAACTCTAACCTGTCAGTAACTCACTTGTCAGTAACTCTCACCTGTCAATAACTCTAACCTGTCAGTAACTCACTCACCTGTCAGTAACTCACCTGTCAGTAACTCTCACCTGTCAGTAACTCACCTGTCAGTAACTCACCTGACAGTAACTCACCTGACAGTAACTCACCTGTCAGCAACTCTAACCTGTCAGTAACTCACCTGTCAGTAACTCACCTGTCAGTAACTCTCACCTGTCAATAACTCTAACCTGTCAGTAACTCACTCACCTGTCAGTAACTCTCACCTGTCAGTAACTCACCTGTCAGTAACTCTCACCTGTCAATAACTCTAACCTGTCAGTAACTCACTCACCTGACAGTAACTCTCACCTGACAGTAACTCTCACCTGTCAGTAACTCACCTGTCAGTAACTCTCACCTGACAGTAACTCTCACCTGTCAGTAACTCACCTGTCAGTAACTCACCTGTCAGTAACTCTCACCTGTCAGTAACTCACCTGTCAGTAACTCACCTGACAGTAACTCTCACCTGTCAGTAACTCACCTGACAGTAACTCACCTGTCAGTAACTCACCTGTCAGTAACTCACCTGTCAGCAACTCTCACCTGTCAGTAACTCACCTGACAGTAACTCACCTGTCAGTAACTCACCTGTCAGTAACTCACCCGTCAGTAACTCTCATCTGTCAGTAACTCACCTGACAGCAACTCACCTGTCAGTAACTCTCATCTGTCAGTAACTCTCACCTGTCAGTAACTCACCTGTCAGCAACTCTAACCTGTCAGTAACTCACCCGTCAGTAACTCACCTGTCAGTAACTCACCTGTCAGCAACTCTAACCTGTCAGTAACTCTCATCTGTCAGTAACTCACCTGTCAGCAACTCACCTGTCAGTAACTCACCTGTCAGTAACTGTAACCTGTCAGTAACTCACCCGTCAGTAACTCACCCGTCAGTAACTCACCCGTCAGTAACTCACCTGTCAGTAACTCACCTGACAGTAACTCTCACCTGTCAGTAACTCACCTGACAGTAACTCACCTGACAGTAACTCACCTGTCAGTAACTCTCATCTGTCAGTAACTCTAACCTGTCAGTAACTCACCTGACAGTAACTCACCTGTCAGTAACTCTCATCTGTCAGTAATTCTCACCTGTCAGTAACTCACCTGTCAGTAACTCACCTGACAGTAACTCTCACCTGTCAGTAACTCTCACCTGTCAGTAACTCTCACCTGTCAGTAACTCACCTGTCAGCAACTCTCACCTGTCAGTAACTCTCACCTGTCAGTAACTCACCTGTCAGTAACTCACCTGTCAGCAACTCTCACCTGTCAGTAACTCACCTGTCAGTAACTCTCACCTGTCAGTAACTCACCTGTCAGTAACTCACCTGTCAGTAACTCTCACCTGTCAGTAACTCACCTGTCAGTAACTCTCACCTGTCAGTAACTCACCTGTCAGTAACTCACCTGTCAGTAACTCTCACCTGTCAGTAACTCTCACCTGTCAGTAACTCTCACCTGTCAATAACTCTAACCTGTCAGTAACTCTCACCTGTCAGTAACTCACCTGTCAGTAACTCACCTGTCAGTAACTCTCACCTGTCAGTAACTCACCTGTCAGTAACTCACCTGTCAGTAACTCTCACCTGTCAGTAACTCACCTGTCAGTAACTCACCTGTCAGTAACTCTCACCTGTCAGTAACTCTCACCTGTCAGTAACTCACCTGTCAGTAACTCTCACCTGTCAGTAACTCACCTGTCAGTAACTCTCACCTGTCAGTAACTCTCACCTGTCAGTAACTCACCTGTCAGTAACTCTCACCTGTCAGTAACTCTCACCTGTCAGTAACTCACCTGTCAGTAACTCACCTGTCAGTAACTCTCACCTGTCAGTAACTCACCTGTCAGTAACTCTCACCTGTCAGTAACTCTCACCTGTCAGTAACTCACCTGTCAGCAACTCACCTGACAGTAACTCTCACCTGTCAGTAACTCACCTGTCAGTAACTCACCTGTCAGTAACTCTCACCTGTCAGTAACTCACCTGTCAGTAACTCACCTGTCAGTAACTCTCACCTGTCAGTAACTCACCTGTCAGTAACTCACCTGTCAGTAACTCTCACCTGTCAGTAACTCACCTGTCAGTAACTCTCACCTGTCAGTAACTCACCTGTCAGTAACTCTCACCTGTCAGTAACTCACCTGTCAGTAACTCACCTGTCAGTAACTCTCACCTGTCAGTAACTCACCTGTCAGTAACTCACCTGTCAGTAACTCTCACCTGTCAGTAACTCACCTGTCAGTAACTCACCTGTCAGTAACTCTCACCTGTCAGTAACTCACCTGTCAGTAACTCACCTGTCAGTAACTCACCTGTCAGTAACTCTCACCTGTCAGTAACTCACCTGTCAGTAACTCACCTGTCAGTAACTCTCACCTGTCAGTAACTCACCTGTCAGTAACTCACCTGTCAGTAACTCTCACCTGTCAGTAAATCTAAATTGTGTTCCAGCCTCCCTTTTAAAGACGAGGAGGACATTTATTGCTGACTCTTGTTGCCATGACGACGAGGCAGCTCTGGAAGCAGATCTGGAAGCAGATCTGGAAGCAGATCTAGCGTGGACAGTCTTCAGTGACGTTGTGTAAACGAAGGAGAGGAAACAGTCATGTGTAACTTACGGAGCAGGTTCTGCTGCATGGATTCAGAGCGGTACATGCTGACCGTGCTCTTCTTGAAGACGTTCTTCAGGAGCTGGGCCCTCTCAGTCAAACTACACACACACACACACACACACACACACACACACACACACACACACACACACACACACACACACACACACACACACACACAGAGAAACAGCGTGTTAGCGGCACATTTACAGCAGACCCCTGGAGCTGCTCTGCCTGCAGGTAAAAACATCATGTAGGGAGGAAGAACAAAGTGTGTGTGTTTAAGTGAAACGTGTGTGATAGCACGTTAGCGTTATGTCAAACTAGCACGTGTTTTACCATCCATGGGTAATCCCAGGAGCATGTACCTGTGTGTACCTGTGTGTACCTGTGTGTGTGTGCCCTGAACCTGCTGGGCCCGGGACAGCAGCCAGGCCGGGGGATCACTTTCAGCCAGCAGCAGGCTCTGTGATTTATGACTTTAATATTGGACTCCTGGACATTTTGTTCCATCAGGAATAATTCTGTTACTGAACTGAGCGGCACAACGGTCTTTGGTTCTAGTCCTGGGTTTGAGTGCTCCCTTTCCAAACTGTAGGCTGCTCAGTCCCTCTGACATCTGTGCATGACGCTCCTCGTTTCTGCACGTGTGTACTTTAGTCCTGTATGTCTGTAAACACTGGCATGTCATGGAAAGAGGGTCACAGAAGGTCTCAGAGGGTCTCAGAGGGTCACAGAGGGTCTCAGTGGGTCTCAGTGGGTCTAAATGGATCTCAGAAGGTCTCAGAGGGTCTCAGTGGGTCTCAGTGGGTCTCAGAGGGTCACAGAGGGTCACAGTGGGTCTCAGAAGGTCTCAGTGGGTCTCAGAGGGTCTCAGTGGGTCTCAGAGGGTCACAGTGGGTCTCAGAAGGTCTCAGTGGGTCTCAGAGGGTCTCAGAGGGTCTAAATGGATCTCAGAGGGTCTCAGTGGGTCTCAGAGGGTCTCAGTGGATCTCAGAAGGTCTCAGTGGGTCTCAGAGGGTCTCAGTGGGTCTCAGTGGGTCTAAATGGATCTCAGAAGGTCTCAGAGGGTCTCAGTGGGTCTAAATGGATCTCAGAAGGTCTCAGAGGGTCTCAGTGGGTCTAAATGGATCTCAGAGGGTCTCAGTGGGTCTCAGTGGGTCTAAATGGATCTCAGAGGGTCTCAGAGGGTCTAAATGGATCTCAGTTGGTCTCAGTGGGTCTCAGAGGGTCTCAGTGGGTCTAAATGGATCTCAGTTGGTCTCAGTGGGATCACCACTCTCTGTGAGCCCATGAACAGATCCCTCATGTCACCTGCTCATCACTGTGTGTTTCAGTATTTACCTCTTTCCATGCACCACTGCTCCGGGGTCTTTGGATAAAGCCTCCAGCTCCTGAACCTCATCCACCAGAGTCTTGAAACACACCCTCTTCACCCTGTGATGTAAACAAAATACCCCAGCATTCAGAGAATGACGTTTTAATACCCCATCATCCAATGATGTCATCCAAACCCACAAGCAGGAAGACACAGGAAGGATTCAGACTCACACTTTATAGGCCACGTCAAAGACCAGCG
>NW_027636773.1:0-2500 GCF_947650265.1 Symphodus melops | reverse complement strand
TGAGTGTGTGTGTGTTATAGAGGGGGGGGGGCTGAGTGTGTGTGTGTTATAGAGGGGGGGGGGGCTGAGTGTGTGTGTTATAGAGGGGGGGGGCTGAGTGTGTGTGTGTTATAGAGGGGGGGGGGCTGAGTGTGTGTGTTATAGAGGGGGGGGGGCTGAGTGTGTGTGTTATAGAGGGGGGGGGGCTGAGTGTGTGTGTGTTATAGAGGGGGGGGGGCTGAGTGTGTGTGTTATAGAGGGGGGGGGGGCTGAGTGTGTGTGTTATAGAGGGGGGGGGGCTGAGTGGTGTGTGTATAGAGGGGGGGGGGGCTGAGTGTGTGTGTTATAGAGGGGGGGGGCTGAGTGTGTGTGTTATAGATGGGGGGGCTGAGTGTGTGTTATAGAGGGGGGGGGCTGAGTGTGTGTGTGTTATAGAGGGGGGGGGCTGAGTGTGTGTGTGTTATAGAGGGGGGGGGCTGAGTGTGTGTGTTATAGATGGGGGGGGCTGAGTGTCTGTGTTATAGAGGGGGGGGGCTGAGTGTCTGTGTTATAGAGGGGGGGGGCCTGAGTGTGTGTGTTATAGATGGGGGGGGCTGAGTGTGTGTGTTATAGATGGGGGGGCTGAGTGTGTGTGTTATAGAGGGGGGGGGCTGAGTGTCTGTGTTATAGAGGGGGGGGCTGAGTGTGTGTGTTATAGAGGGGGGGGGCTGAGTGTCTGTGTATAGATGGGGGGGCTGAGTGTGTGTGTTATGGGGGGGGGCTGAGTGTGTGTGTGTTAAAGAGGGGGGGGGCTGAGTGTGTTGTGTTTTAGATGGGGGGGGCTGAGTGTGTGTGTGTTATAGATGGGGGGGGCTGAGTGTGTGTGTTATAGATGGGGGGGCTGAGTGTGTGTGTGTTATAGATGGGGGGGCTGAGTGTGTGTGTTATGGATGGGGGGGCTGAGTGTGGTGTGTTGTGGGGGGGGCTGAGTGTCTGTGTTATAGATGGGGGGGCTGAGTGTGTGTGTTATGATGGGGGGGCTTGAGTGTGTGTGTTATAGATGGGGGGGCTGAGTGTGTGTGTTATGGATGGGGGGGCTGAGTGTGTGTGTTGTGGGGGGGCTGAGTGTCTGTGTTATAGATGGGGGGGCTGAGTAGGTACCAGCAGGTCTGATAACTGCAGACTCTACCTCCTGTAGTTTAGAGACTGGAGGGACCAGCAGGTCTGATAACTGCAGACTCTACCTCTGTAGTTTAGAGACTGGAGGGACCAGCAGGTCTGATAACTGCAGACTCTACCTCCTGTAGTTTAGAGACTGTAGGTACCAGCAGGTCTGATAACTGCAGACTCTACCTCCTGTAGTTTAGAGACTGTAGGTACCAGCAGGTCTGATAACTGCAGACTCTACCACCTGTAGTTTAGAGACTGTAGGTACCAGCAGGTCTGATAACTGCAGACTCTACCTCCTGTAGTTTAGAGACTGTAGGTACCAGACAGGGTCTGATAACTGCAGACTCTACCTCCTGTAGTTTAGAGACTGTAGGTACCAGCAGGTCTGATAACTGCAGACTCTACCTCCTGTAGTTTAGAGACTGGAGGGACCAGCAGGTCTGATAACTGCAGACTCTACCACCTGTAGTTTAGAGACTGTAGGTACCAGCAGGTCTGATAACTGCAGACTCTACCTCCTGTAGTTTAGAGACTGTAGGTACCAGCAGGTCTGATAACTGCAGACTCTACCTCTGTAGTTTAGAGACTGGAGGGACCTAGCAGGTCTGATAACTGCAGACTCTACCACCTGTAGTTAGAGACTGAGGTACCAGCAGGTCTGATAACTGCAGACTCTACCTCCTGTATTTAGAGACTGGAGGGACCAGCAGGTCTGATAACTGCAGACTCTACCTCCTGTAGTTTAGAGACTGTAGTACAGCAGTCTGATAACTGCAGACTCTACCTCCTGTAGTTTAGAGACTGTAGGTACCAGCAGGTCTGATAACTGCTGACTCTACCTCCTGTAGTTTAGAGACTGGAGGGACCAGCAGGTCTGATAACTGCAGGACTCTACCCACCTGTAGTTTAGAGACTGTAGGTACCAGCAGGTCTGATAATAGTTTAGAGACTGTAGGTACCAGCAGGTCTGATAACTGCAGACTCTACCACCTGTAGTTTAGAGACTGGAGGTACCAGCAGGTCTGATAACTGCAGACTCTACCACCTGTAGTTTAGAGACTGTAGGTACCAGCAGGTCTGATAACTGCAGACTCTACCTCCTGTAGTTTAGAGACTGTAGGTACCAGCAGTCTGATAACTGCAGACTCTACCTCCTGTAGTTTAGAGACTGTAGGTACCAGCAGGTCTGATAACTGCAGACTCTACCTCCTGTAGTTTAGAGACTGTAGGTACCAGCAGGTCTGATAACTGCAGACTCTACCTCCTGTAGTTTAGAGACTGGAGGGACCAGCAGGTCTGATAACTGCAGACTCTACCACCTGTAGTTTAGAGACTGTAGGTACCAGCAGGTCTGATAACTGCAGACTCTACC
>NW_027636774.1:2500-18630 GCF_947650265.1 Symphodus melops | reverse complement strand
CCCTTCAAAATAAAACACAACCTAAAGTGAAGCTGCTCCATTGTCCCTTCAAAATAAAACACAACCTAAAGTGAAGCTGCTCCATTGTCCCTTCAAAATAAAATACATCCTAAAGTGAAGCTGCTCCATTGTCCCTTCAAAATAAAATACATCCTAAAGTGAAGCTGCTCCATTGTCCCTTCAAAATAAAATACATCCTAAAGTGAAGCTGCTCTTTGTCCCTTCAAAATAAAATACATCCTAAAGTAAAGCTCCTCTTTGTCCCTTCAAAATAAAACACAACCTAAAGTGAATCTGTTCCATTGTCCCTTCAAAATAAAATCCGTCCTAAAGTGAAGCTGCTCTTTGTCCCTTCAAAATAAAATACATCCTAAAGTGAAGCTGCTCTTTGTCCCTTCTGGGCCTCCGTACATGTGTGCCTGTGTCTGCAGAGACTCTGTCCTCTGACTGGATTTGACTCTTCTGATTTGTTCTGGTTGACTCGGGACGTCTGTGGGCGGAGCTGGTGAGTTTCCTCCAGCCAATGAGAGCGCAGCAGGTGAGACAGTAAAAAACGTCTTACTGTGATGGGGAAGTTGTTGTGGCTGCGGCGTCCGAGCGCTCTCCCGGAGAAAACGCAGACAGTGATGGCGACACAGACGTGCAGGACGATCAGAACCATGAAGAGTCCGAGCAGTCCGTACACGGACACCTGAAACAAGAGCACGAGGACTTCAACGCCGCACACCGGGGTTGTCATGACAACAGCAAGTATGGAAGATTTGACGAGCTTACAGCGAACACACACACACACACACACACACACACACACACACACACACACACACACACACACACACACACACACACACACACACACACACACACACACACACACACACACAGACTCAGAGACTTACATCCAGAATCCACATCCTGTAGCTGCAGTTCTCACAGAGCCGGTCTGAGGGGCGACGCTCCGTAAACAGGAAGGAGATGTAAGCCAGGCCGGCCACGCCGAACACGCCGCTGATCACGTTCCACACGAGACATGCTCGCACCTGCAGCACGCACACACGCGTCATGAAACCCTCACACACACACACACGTCTCACACTCAGAGAAACACGTTCAGAATCAGTCCGCCTGAAACGGCGTGGACGCTCACCATGTTGACCGTCGTCCGCTTGGCCGCCGCCACCGCCAGAGAGCCGGACACCACGAACTGCGGGGCGCCAGAGGAACACGGTTACCGCCATGTTTGTTTGAAAACGTGGAAGCTGCTGGTTATTAATGTTGTGAGTGAAAGTGGGCTTACAGTGACGGCGAGGCAGAACGGGGCGTGGCACAACAGGATTGGCGAGAAGGCGGCGGTCACGCTGAAGAGAACACCCAGCACGCCGATGAAGATCTGAACTATCTGGAAACACACACACACACACACACACACACACACACACACACACACACACAGTGAGCGAGTCGACAGCAACATGAGGAAGAATCACAGCGTGTGAAGGGAACGACCTTCACACGACGCCACGTTAAGAACCCGTGGCGTCCTGTGGATTAACGTGTCAGTTAAACGTGTAGAGATTCACTGCAGGAGTATAAGACGCGTCACATGACCTCAAACAAAACAACCCCAGACTTTCACAATCATCTCCCAGCTCTGAAGCTCTGAACGCCATTTTGGCTGACACAGAGGCAGCGAGCGGAGCACAAAGGATGATGGTCTTTGTAGTTCCTGTCTGAACGACACAAACGTTTGAAATCAAACCCCGACATGGATCCCGTCCTCACCCCCAGGCCCTGCGGCTCCCCCCGCAGGAAGGTGGCGGTCATGTCGTCCATCTTGGCGGGGGAGGATGAGACAGCGGGTTTGGCGGTGGGCGGGGCCCGTGTGGTGGCGGGCGCTCCCTGGAGCGGGATGGCCTTCTCATCCTGAGAGATGACCTGAGTGACGATCGTCAACCCACCGACTTTGGTGATGGACGTGGAGGTCATGATGGAGGTCAGAGGTCACGGGAGTCTGAAAGGGACAATCGTTAACACGTGCACGAGTTTGAATCGATGCTACGAATAAAAGACAGGAAGTAAAAGATCAACACATCCAACGTTCGTCTGTTTCTACATGAAGAAGAAGATTGGAAGTGATTTTACAACGAGACGAGTTTTAAACTTTCTCTAACGAAATGTCTGAACATGAAGCGTCTCTAAGGAGCGAAGACTCCTTACTGTCTGAATTATTAAGATTAAAATTAAGATATATATATATATATATATATATATATATATATATATATATTTCATTAAGATAAAGAATATAATGACTGTCATAATTCATAAAGTCATAATAAAGTTAAAAAGAGATTTAGCATCTAATCATGAAGCTCTCTGTTTGTCCTGCTGCTTCATTTTAAAGATATATTTTATTGTTATTTACAGATAAAGTTTATTTACATTCCCCGAATTCATCAGAATACTTTCTTACATCATGACAGCTGCTTAAACTTTCTAAAACAAGCCTGTAAAAGTCTTTAAGAATGAATTCATGTTCAATTCACTGAATTATAAATGGACATCGCTTCCTGCGCGAACAGGAAGTGGTGATTTTAAACAGCTTGTTTTTCTGTTTTATTTCGTCTTTCTAACACAACAATGATCACTCTGATCCTCATGACCTTTATTTAAAAACATTTAATGTCTTTATTTTAATTATCACTCTGATCATCATGACTGTATTTAAAAACACTTAATATCTTTATTTTAAACCTACATGTCGACGTGACGTTAACTTACAACACAGCAGCTGATAAAAGATTACACTCACGTCCTCCTGTATTAAAGTTATTTTAATAATAATTATTATTAATAATAATAATAGTTAAATGTACCTTCGGGTTAGTTTGCAGGTTTTCAGACGAGCCGAACTTCAGATTCTTCCAGGCTGGAATTAAGGTGCGTTCAAGAGCCAAGTAGAAACTCGTAAATCTGAGGCACCAGCCAAACGTGTTGTTGTAGTTTGGCATTTCTTAAACTGATATAACCTGATGTTGTTATTCTAAACCTTTTCTGTCTTTAAAATAGAGTTTAATTGTTTGTTTTTTCTTTATTTTTTTGGTAGATTTGCATAATTAGTCTTTTTGTTTTGGGTTAACCTGGGCACACCTGAAGTTCTACAGGTAGAGGACCAGCATGCACTGCTTCAACACGGTACAGTTCATGCACGAGCTGAAGCACGCGGGTACAAACACAGACAGAACCTCACTGTGTTCTGACTAAAGGAAGATAAATGTAGAATTATAGAACCATAAACTGCATTAAACCATTAATATATACTACATTAACGAATGTGCTTATTAACTATTAAAATATACCATATTAATAAATGTGCTTATTATCCATTAATATATACTACATAATAAATGTTCTTATTAACTATCAATATATACTACATTAATAAATGAATTGACAAAGTAAAATATTTTCACACGTTTGAGTTCTTGAAGCTTTCTCATCCACGTGGTGACTGAATTTAAATGTTTTTCAGTTAAAACATTTATTTGTTTTTTTTTTCCATTTAAACCATTTCAGAGACAACTGTCAGTGTTCTCGGCCTCCGACCTTTTCAGATTGTTATTATTCCGATTGCACCTGAAGGCAGCATTACAACAACTTTTCCGGTAACTTCCCCGCCTTCCCCTGTGTTTACGACCGTTGATGGCGTTGACGCCATAGTTATATATGTAAACACATGTTTATATATATATGTATGGTTGAAGCGAAGACAACATGAGTCTCTGTTACAGGAAACTACCAACAGAGAGACTCAACGCTGCATTTTAATCTGATTCTGCTCCATTCAGGAAGTGAGAGTCGCGCTCGTACGTGGTGACGTCATGCACATTAAAACACACTGAGGACTAACGTGATGTTTTTTTACTCTCAGTCTAAGAGACATAACTAAAAGGAAAAGCTTTTTTTTGTTCTGCAAAGGGAAGAATGCTAGTATTATATGTCTACAAGAAACTCACTCCAAAGAGGAAGATAATGTCTTTTGGTCTAAACAGTGGGGAGACAAAGCTTTTTTCAGTCATGGCTCTTCCAGGTCAGCAGGGGGCGCCATCCTCCTGAAGAATTTCCAAGGACAAGTTATATCCCACATGGCAGGTGAGTATGGTCACTGGCTCGCTCTCATCCTAACTCTTGATGAGGTGAAATTTATCCTCTTTAATATATATGGTTACAACAACTGCAGAGAAAATAAAAGGTTGATTGAACACATTTCTTTACAATTAGATGATCTCAAATTATCCCACTCAACTGATAATATAATATTAGGAGGGGATCTTAACTTAGTCCAGGATGAATTCTATGATAAATTTCCTCCTGGATTCTCAACAAGCCACCCTAATACCACATTTACTGACTTTTACAATGAACAAAATCTAATTGATGCATGGAGACACTTTAACCCAGGAACGATTAAATACACATGGTTTAGCCCAAATCACCAACATAAATCTAGGATTGACCATTGGCTGGTTTCAAGCCACTTAGTATGTTATGACATCAGCTCAGATATCTCAGCTGCTCCGCTGACTGATCACAGTATTATTTCTCTTCATATCAAGCCTGGTAACGGAAGAAATCATTCGAACAAATATTGGAAATTTAACTCCAGTCTACTAAAAAACAGAGATTACTGCCAAAAAATTAAGTCACTAATTATTGAAGTTATGAATTTGGATGAACTGACGTCTGTGAAGAAATGGGAGTTCCTTAAATACAAAATACGTCAATTTACTAAATCTTTCAGTAAAAAACTTAAAAAAGAATTGAACATTATCAGAGACCTAAATGTCAACTGCAATAATCCTAACCCTACTGATTATGACAAACAAACAATACTGAATGAAATGTATAGTCAAAGAGTACAGGGGGCTTTTATCAGATCACGGGCTAAATGGATCGAAGAGGGAGAGAAAAATTCTGCATATTTTTGTGGTCTTGAAAAAAGAAGGCAAGAAAGAAATAATATAAAATCCTTAATGATCAATGACATCGAGGTCAATGATGAAAAAATAATCTCGTCCGAAACCTTTAAATTTTATAGCCATCTATACAGCTCCAAATTCTCAAAAGAAGCCTGTGAGGAATTTTTTAAAGGTATTTCTAAATATATTCCAAAGGTAGATGATAACTGTAAAGAAACATGTGAAAGCCCAATCACAGTTGAAGAGCTTGATGCAGTAATTGGTCGCCTCTCTCTGAACAAAGCTCCTGGTTCAGACGGTCTTACAGGAAACTTTTACAGATACTTCTGGGAAGATATTAAAATGTTGCTGCATCAGGTTTTCTCCGAAGTCTTTGAAACATGTTTACTTCCACCCACAATGAGACGAGGGATAATCGTCTCAATCCCAAAGCCCAACAAAGACCCCAGACTTATAGAAAACAGGAGACCTATTACTCTCAGAAACTCAGACTACAAACTACTAACCTACATCTTCAATACTCGTCTTCAAACAGGGATCTCAGATCTGGTTTCAGAAACACAATCAGGTTTTTTAAAAGGCAGATCAATCCACAACAATATAAGGCTGGTATTAGACATTATTGAATATCGAAACTTAATTGAAGATGACAGATTTATTTTGTTCCTAGACTTTTACAAGGCCTTTGATTCAGTAGAACACTCTTTTATCTTGTCGGTACTTGAACATTTTGGCTTTGAATCTAAATGTAGAAATCTTATTAAAGGTTTATATCAGGATATCAGCAGCTGTGTCATATTATCTAAAGGCACTACTCCTAGCTTTAAGGTTAAGGTAGGTATCCCTCAAGGTTGCCCAATTTCACCATATTTATTTATATTAGCTACTGAAATGTTAGCAATTCACATCAAAAATTGTAGTGACATTAAAAAGTTAAATGTATTGGGTACAGATATTATTATCAGCCAATTAGCGGATGATACTACAATTTTTCTAAAAAATAGACATCAAATTCCACTAGCTATTGAAAAAGTAAAACAATTCTCCAAAGCTTCTGGGTTAACTTTAAACCAATACATGAAACAATACTTCAGGATATTTGTAACATTCCAATCAAGTCAGAAATCAAATATTTGGGAATTCACCTTTCAAAAGACCAAAAAATAAGTCAATCATTGAATGTAGAAAACAAACTAAAAGAATGTAAAGCAAAGTTGAGTTTATGGCTCCAAAGAGATCTATCAATTCTTGGTCGAATTTATTTAACGAAAATGGAAAGCTTGTCCAGATGTATTTACCCAACTTACTCTATTGCTATCCCAAACAAATTAATTAAATCAATAAACCAGATCAATATGAATTTCATTTGGAGGAACAAAGCACACTATATGAAGAAAAGTAATATGGTTAAAGACTTTAGGGATGGAGGCCTGAAAGTTATTGATTTTGACTGTCTTAATGGAACTTTAAAAATAAACTGGATAAAAGGATCCAACATAGCAACTCCTTCTGGTTCTGTATTCCAAATCATTTATTTAATAAAATTGGAGGGTTAAAATTTCTTCTTGTCACAGATTTTGACATCAACAAACTTCCTATTTCTTTATCAGAGTTCCATAAACAAATATTATTGTATTGGAAACTGTTATATGTCCATAACTTCTCACCCCACTCCACTGTACTCTGGAATAATAGATATGTACTATACAGAAAGAAATCTTTGTTTTTTGAAGATTGGTTTAGAAAAGGTATATGGTCCCTGGTTGACTTGATGGATGACAATGGTCACTTATTAAACTATGATCAATTCTGCACAAAACATAACTTCAACCCAATGAAAGCTGATTTTGATAAGCTACAAAAAGCACTTCCTCAAGAATTTGTCTTCCTGACGAAAAATATAATGACACATCAGACTATTCAACCGCGATTGGCTCCACTTTCAATTCAAGGTGTCTTAATATGGGATAAAAAGTGTAATAATTCCTTCATAAGAAAATCATTCACGGACAAATCATTCCCAGGAAAGCAAAACAAAAATAACATCTTGAATAAATTTGATGAAGGTTCTGTTGGCAAACTAAGATCCTTGTATCTCAAACTACCTTTACCCCCTAAAACTAAAGAAATACATTTCAAAATCATGAATGACATCTACCCATCCAAAGAATTACTCAGGTTACGCTTCAATATTGAAGATAACATCTGTTCATTCTGCAAAAGTGACATTGAAACCACGGACCATATCTTTTTCTCATGTGATGTGACTCATACATTCTGGGTTGAGATCCATAAAGGGAATATCGTCACGTCTACCTTCCATCTCCAGAGATGATATTACATTTGGAATCTCAAACAATACAAATGAGGAACTTTGTCTTAATTTGATTCTGTGTCTGGCAAAATTCTTTATTCACAAGAATAGATTTTTAAAGTCATCCCCCAATTTTGTCTCTTTGCTGAATGATTTCAAACTTTATCTCAAGTCCTTAAAACTAATTAATGGAAAAAAAGCAAAAATGATATACGATGTTTTGAAAAACTTTCCCAAAGTATTAGACAACTAACATTACATACCCTTGTATATTTCATTTACTATTTATTTCTCCCTAATTTCCTTTTTCTTCTCAGTTCAGACCTCATTTATTATTTCTTAAGATTGTCATTTATTTTCTCTATTTTGAAATGAAGTGCTGGATATTGACGTTGCAATTTTGATGTACTTGTTTTCTACGTTTGTACTAAAAGAAACGTTCAATAAAGTTTTTGAATGAAAAAAAAAACATTTTTTTACTCTCATATGAGTCATTTCATCGTTTTCCTTCAGGGTGTCCTCAGGTGTGCTCTTCATTAATTATCTGTTAAATAACAAGTTTGAGTCCCCGTCAGGTTTTATTTGTGTTTATTTCATGAAAGCAAACAAAACAATGAAACACAAACATCCAATTTGAAAGGAGCAGAAAGAAGAATCTCTGTGTAATCTGACCCTCTTTGATCTTAATTAACAAATCACATGACGATAAAACAGCTGCATGCAGTCAACCAATCACATCACACGATTAGTTCTTAAGTTTCTGTTAATTTTATTCCATTCAAATAAATCTCAGAACTTAAACACCTCACTTTCAATGTTCATTTAGACTTTTGGTTTCTCTGAGGTCAAACCCCCCAGAGATGAGAAAAGTCCATCCTCTCCGTCTTCTGCCTGCTCAAACAGGCTGTTTGGAGATGTTCCCTTCATGACATCACAAAGGGCAGTAGCCCCTCCCCCAGGTGGGTGACACTCCCACAGCTAGGTGTTTGTTCTGCCCTCTGAGTCTGCCTTCTCACCGTAAACAATAGGACATGGAGCCAGAAAGCAGTGAGTACACCCGAGCCCTTCCAGAGAGGGGGCGTGGCCAGACACAGCTCATTTACATATTTAAAGCTACAGACACAGAAACAGCCTGTTCTGAGCAGGGCTGAAATAGAGGGGTTTATAGACATGATCAAATACAGGATCAGAGTGGATTTACAACAACACACTTCACACACATGATGAAGAGGAGCGAGGACACTGATTTCACCTGAAGGAGGAGGTCATGTGACCTTTAAGATTAACTGAATCCTTTCACAGTAAAGCAACACGTCAGCAGCTCTGAAAACGTTCAGAACATTTCATACAAAATTATATTGCAACGTTACGATCAAATATAAATCACAGCATGTACGAGAGGACTTCCTTTAAGTTTTTAATTAACTCTGGATTTATAATAATTTGGATTCCCTGTGATAACGAGAACATTTCTCTGTTTGTCGAGAGAAATGAAATGAACTCATGAAAACGGGAACGCCGGCGTTGTTAATGAGGAAAACACCCAAAAAGACGTCGTCATCTAACAGAGCTAAAATAAAAGTCACAGTGGGCAGCACTAACAGGACATTCAATACTCACATGTGAACATCTTAATCTCAGACACAAGGGGGCGACATAATCAAGAAAACATTTCAAACTCAAAGACTTCATAGTTAAATTATAGAAAAATAAAAATATATGTTCACTGAGCATGAATGTGTTTCCTACTTTATCTCACCCGTCATGCTTCTACAATTTAAACTTCAATACCATATCAATGCCAGTTTGTTACCACGGCAACAACAGTAGAAGTTCTAGATGCTGAATGTTCTGAAGCTTTTTGTTTTTTAAATGATCAACAAACAAAAAAAGACAGACAAACTCCTGAACACGTCTAAACTACGCACAAAACGTGAGCCTGTTTGATCGAGTTTAGCTTTCACTTCTCTGATCAGGAAAGAAACATTGGCAGGAAATATCTGTTTGTGTGTGTGTGTGTGTGTGTGTGTGAGAGAGAGAGAGAGAGAGAGACTAAAATACACATTTATCACATGTTATCTGATCTCACTCGTACAGTGTAAATAAATCCTGAGCTTCGGTCGGTCACAGCACTGTGCAGTGACCGCCGGGCTTTATATTTGATTCCCTGTAATGTCCAGCAGGGGGCGACTCGACTGGTCCTAAGAAGCAGTCTGATTCTTCCAGGCTACTGCACCACCTTGAGCTCCGGGTCGGCGTCCTCCGGGCTGCTCAGCGAGGGAACACTCTCCATGGAGTCCATGGTTTTGCTGCCGTCTCCTGGACTGACCAGAGGACTGTTTTTATCAGTTTTACTCTGGTGCCACACGTGGAGCGCTCCTAGCGCCAGGAGGCAGATACAGACGGCCATCAGTAAGGAAACAACGACCAGCTCGCTGTAGTAACTCTTCTCTTTTGGAGCGACGTCGAGCGGCTCCGTTGAGGAGTCTCTCCTGGAGGTCTGGTCACAGCCAGTCTTCTCTGAATGGTCTTCAGTGTTGACCATGAATTCATCATCCTCGTCATGATCCTCATCCTTTATGGTGGAGCGTTCTGCGTCTCCTGAAGATTTCGTCGGAGCAATCATTGGCTCCTCAGTCAGAGAGGGCTCGTCGGTGAAGCCGGCCTCAGGTTCTTGGTCTTCCTTCTGTGAGGGTCCCATGGTGCGAGGAGGAGCCCTCAGCCTGACGTTATATCGAGCAACAACCTCTCTGTGGCCGTCTTCCTCGGCCTCGCAGTGATAGGTCCCAAAGGTGTCGGCGGACGCAAGGAACCTCAGGCTGCCGTCAGCCTGCCGGATGTAGAGGTGCTCTGGCAGGGTCTTGAACCTGGTGGAGGTCCAGGTCAGAACTGATGGGTTGGAGGGTTTCTGACAGGATAGCTTCACTGCTTCAGTCACCTGAACATTGATTACTAAAAGACATAAAATATGAGATTAAAGAGCGTTAAGTCAGAATCTGCTCCTCTCTGGAGGACTGAAGGTAAGGAGCAGGTCGGGCTGATAAATCTCTGCAGAAGATATTAAAAGACCATTTCCACCAAGTGGCCCAGCTCAGGTTGGTTCAGTGGCGTTTATTGACGTTTCCACTTTTAAAAGTTGTGAATGGTACCAAAATAACAACAACAATAAAGCACAAACACAAAACGCAGCACATTTAAATATCCTGTGGATTTCTTGCTTGGCTTCGCAGCGACGCAGCCGCTGGTTTGGTCTCCGCCTACCTCCTGATCATTTGACGAAGGCCATCCTCCGGTTTGACCCAAGGGCAGCCACGAGGCAAGCCCCGCCCCAGGTCCACATCATCGCGGGTGACCTCAGACAACACAGAGCTGCTGGCACGAGACCGCCAGCTTTGGAAGGAACTGGTTTAACGTGGTTGGCTCATCGCAAGGGGACGAGAGAGCGCGCTCAGTGCAGGAGTAAGGTCCTTTACCTGCTTTTGTAAAGTGTCTTGAGATAACGCCTGTTATGAATTGACGCTATATAAATAAAGATTGATTGATTGATTGAGGAGCCGTGGTAGTAGTAGTGGATTTCAAGCAAGTAATTTCAAGGCAGTTTTTGTTGTTTTGTGAAGTTCGACAAGAAAGCTGCACGTCCTCCATTGTTTACTGTGTTCCTTCTTTGTTGAATCTATTGTCACGCTTCGTTTTGAAGACGCAGCTATCGTTGCCTTACACTGCACTCACTAAGTCAGGGGACACTCTGGATAAATGGACCACTTGGTAAAAGCTGAAGAGTTTGGACTGTCACTTGCTGTTGTTTATACATTACCTCGGATCGGACTGGTCCTGGTTTGTCCCTGACATTCCTCCGCCACATTGCCATGATCCAGGACTTGAGCCCTGAGGAGTCAACAACAACCTGTTAGTCCAAACAAAGGGAGGCCATCTTTGTTTACTGAGGTCAGTCATGGTAGCAGCTGCCTTAAAGGGACAAAGTCCTGAGGGTAGCTAGGAGTCATACAGTGTGTAACTCGACTCATTCTGTCAGCATCAATCAAGTCTACTTACACGTCCTCATGATTGTCCTTCACCCGGGTGCAGACCCGTCTGCCCCGGCTCCACCCACACAGAGGATCTCTGGATAGAACACACTGGCTGCAGGTTGTGTAGGTGGAACACCTGGCCACAGGTACGGAGGTCACGCCCTCTGACGTCCCCAAATACAGCACTCCCTACGGAGCCAGAAAACACATTGAACATGTTCTCTGTCATATTAGCTTCAGACGGTCCTGGACTGATTTAACCCTCAGTGTCATATTTACATTCTTTATTTAAAGAGCTTTTATTTTGAAAGCATGTAGAGGAAGAGTTGTAGAAATACTGCAGCGCAGTTACCGCCAACTTGCCACAAATGCCAATTTTTTAAAGCTCTTACTGTGTGTGGCTGTCAGCTGTGCTGTTTGTGACACTTTCTACAATGACGATGATTTATATACAACACCTTAACCTCCAAATAACTGCATAACAGTTCATTTAAATATGTAAACACAGACGCTGTCTGGTTCAAACTAAACACAGGGCACAGTGCTACAGCGATCAGACATTGTACAAACAGGATGGATACCTCAGAATTAAAGCACAGTATCTACATAATAAAGGATCTTTCAGTCCAAACAACATGACTGAAGGTAGCATGTAATAACCCAAATGTTTGATTGAGCTGTTTTATTAAATATTTGGACTGATCCTGAAGGTGTGAGGTTTACCTTTTCAGAGGAGAGGAGGAGACTTTTCACTGGCTGAGGTTCTGTAAAGACCTGAATCTCCTCCACAACCCGAGCACCCCCATCAAACAAAACCACTTTGTGGAGAAATCCGGACTCTGGACGTCAGAGAGAGAGAGAGTCGATTATGAACTGATTTACACATCTGACCACATCTTATAAATGTCAAAGGTAAGGTCAGTAAGACATCTCACCTGTCAGGAGAAAGAGGACGGTGTACTGTTTGCCGTTAGCTGCCTGTGTCCTCATTACAGCCACGCGACTGTACTGCTGCTCTGATGAAACCACAACCGGAGCATTTCCAACCGGTGTTACACTTCCACTGGTCAGGAAACTGTTCTTCACCACCTCCAAGTCTGAGTCTGAAGCTGCTTCAAGCCCACACTGTGAAGGGAGAGTCTCACATTAGCCTCATAGGACTCTGTACAGAACCAGAGGGAAAATTTAAGACAACAAAATGGGGCCGAGAATCGAACCCTGAGGAACACCGTTAACTTATTTCCATCAAAACCGTTGTTGCTGGTCTTTTTTTAATTAGTTGTTTGTTGGATTGTGTCTGTGTGCATGTCGACGTTTGACTTTAACCCTTGAGAAGTTGTCTCCAGTGTTTTTATTTGTTTGCTTGCGGTCTTAAAGTTTAAAATAACTTAAAAAACACAGACAGAAAATCTAAAAACAAACTGAACCGCTCTTTGTTGACGTGACCTCTGACCTTTCTCTGGATTGGTCTCCCCTGTCTTGGACTCCACTCCATGGACTGCGTGTTGAGGGTCCTGTAGTTCCCTCTGAACACAGTTCTGATGTCCTGAAGTTTAAAGACACACACAGCTGATTCTGGACCTGAGGACCTGAAAGAGACCAGAAGTGAGAGACATAAAAAGGTTATTAGAGTTTGAAGTTGTAATATCTAATATCTGTGAATGCCACATATTCAAGTTAGAATCACTACCGCCAAAAATGTTTTAGCAGCTCCCTGTCTTTACCCGACCACGTGGTCCAAACTCCAACCTGGACCCTAACAGAGGGTGTTGTTTAGGGGAAATCCATGTTACCCACATCCGTTCTATCTCACTTCTGAGGAGTCATACATCAACCACCATCTGACCTGTTAGCTAGGATCAGGACCAGGTCCCAGTCTGATGACCTGTTAGCTAGAATCAGGTCCCAGTCTGATGACCTGTTAGCTAGGACCAGGACCAGGTCCCAGTTTGATGACCTGTTAGCTAGGATCAGGACCAGGTCCCAGTCTGATGACCTGTTAGCTGGGACCAGGACCAGGTCCCAGTCCATAGACTTGTTAGCTAGGACCAGGACCAGGTCCCAGTCTGATGACCTGTTAGCTAGGATCAGGACCAGTTCCCAGTCTGATTACCTGTTAGCTGGGACCAGGACCAGGTCCCAGTCTGATGACCTGTTAGCTAGGATCAGGACCAGGTCCCAGTCTGATGACCTGTTAGCTAGGATCAGGACCAGTTCCCAGTCTGATTACCTGTTAGCTGGGACCAGGACCAGGTCCCAGTCTGATGACCTGTTAGCTAGGATCAGGACCAGGTCCCAGTCTGATGACCTGTTAGCTAGGACCAGGAGATTTTAAATGTTTTAAGTTTTCTTCCATACCACTGTGAGGTGAAGACGCCGTAGAACAGAGTGTCTGAGTCGTTGTTGCCCCCTGGTGGTGGGAGGGTGAACACATCCTGGAGCACATTGAAGGGGAGCTGTTTCGGAAACTGACAGAGTAGAGGGGCTTTGGCGAAGGACGTCCACTTCCTCTGCAGAGTCCTCTGCCCACCAACATCATCCTGTGAAGACAACGTGGGGACACAAACCTTCAGTGCCACCACTCTAACGTCTCTCTACCATCACGTTATGTGGTCCTCTCTGTGCTCATCGTCACCTTGCAGACTTGGGCAACTCGGGCGATTTGCAGTTCGTCTACGAAGCGGAACTCTTTCCCAACTTCGCTAAAGAAGAAGTAGAGTTTCCTGTCTGACAGGTCCAGAGATGAGCTGACAAAAGTTGGCTCTGAAAAACAGGAAGTGGTGACAGATGAGGAAACTAGGGGTGTCATGCCATGTGTTTCGAATGTAGAAAAATGAGATCTGAGAGCAGTTCAAGTTTAAGACTGAGTCAAAAAGACCCAGACTACTGTTTGGATGTTTTCATGTTAATAATCATACCATAGATTTAAATTGACTGATAACCAGCGGCAGAGTTCTCTCTATACAGAAACAGTTGAGTGTCGTCAGCATATGCACACAGTTCTTGATTATGGTGGGATTTAAAATAAAAAGTACAAGTAAGGTTGTTTACAAGACACAACATGAAACCATGAATTTATAATAAAAGTGTTAATCAGGCTGGTGGTAAGAGAGGAATTAATCCGTTTCGTCTGAATTTCTTAAGACTGGAAACAAATGACTCAATACTGTGCGTCTGGAAATGACTCAAGGGAGTTTTTCTTGTTCAAAGTTTTAAGTATGTAAATGAGCTGTATCTGTAGGTTTAAATATGTAAATGAGCTGTATATGTAGCTTTAAATATGTAAATGAGCTGTATATGTAGCTTTAAATATGTAAATGAGCTGTATATGTAGCTTTAAATATGTAAATGAGCTGTGTCTGACCACGCCCCCTCTCTGGAAGGGCTCGGGTGTACTCGCTGCTTTCTGGCTCCATGTCCTATTGTTTACGGTGAGAAGGCAGACTCAGAGGGAAGAACAAACACCTAGCTGTGGGAGGGTCACCCACCTGGGGGAGGGGCTACTGCCCTTTGTGATGTCATGAAGGGAACAATCTCCAAACGGAGTGTCTGTCATGGCGGTCGCCGCTAGCAGACATGTCCTGTTAAGACTCTTAAATGAAGGATTTCTCTGGCTTTGATGACTGAGGTAGTTTAAGAACTCAACAAAAAAATGATAGTTTGAGTCCTTTTTAATTTATTTAGATATTTTAGTGTAAAATTCTACATTGAACCTTTAAGTAAGAAAGTCAGGCTGAAGATCTAAAGCAGGATTCATACATCGTGTTTCTGCTGTTCTACATAAGTTTGACCTACTTCAGACATGTGGAGGTTTAGAGGATAAAAAATAAGGAAACGTGTCATTGTGGGACCAAAACAGGAAGTGTCTTTAAGTTGCTCACAGCGCCATGCTTTGATTGGAAGTGGGTGAAGTAAACAGATTTATGGGAAGGAGGCTTTTTTGAGGTTTTTATGGTTTCTCTTTACCAGCAGCAACATCTGCTGAGCCTTTCATAATCTATCTATCTATCTATCTATCTATCTATCTATCTATCTATCTATCTATCTATCTATCTATCTATCTGTCTGTCTGTCTGTCTGTCTGTCTGTCTGTCTGTCTGTCTGTCTGTCTGTCTGTCTGTCTGTCTGTCTGTCTGTCTGTCTGTCTGTCTGTCTGTCTGTCTGTCTGTCTGTCTGTCTGTCTGTCTGTCTGTCTATCTATCTATCTATCTATCTATCTATCAGCACTTTGTCCTGATTATTTCTGCTCTCTCAGTTGAACCACGAGCTGGAAACAGAACTGTTTGTGGGTCAGACATGAGGTCAGCATTAATCTGGACTCTCTCACCCTGCAGTAAGCTGATGAGAGAGTCCAGGTTGACGTCTGGGCGGCCATCTTTGCTGAAGTGTCTTGAAATCTGAGGTTTCTCTCCTTTGAAGTCGGTGGTGGTGGCGGTGAAGAGTTCGCCATCTGCAAACAGACAGAGAAGAAGAGGTTCAGGTGAAGACACAGGAAGCAGGTCTGTGACTGAACGCTGGATAAGAGAATGTGCTGAGTCAGCAGAGAGCGGGCTGACCGTGTGCGATGGCCGTGCTCCTCTGGAAAGGGTTGTGTGGACAGCGTGTTTTCGCCCTCGTGCTGCTGGGCTGCACCATGGAGAAGCTCTGTGTGTCCTGAGGAGACATCGTCCTGTGAACCATGTGGTACGCTGACAGAGCGCTCAGCCTCGTCACTTCATCACATTTAAACATCTAACTTACGATGAAGGCCTCCTGAGGGCTGTAGGCGTGGCTTCCACAGGCGTACAGGTGGGTGGAGTTAATCAGCTG
>NW_027636775.1:0-1000 GCF_947650265.1 Symphodus melops | reverse complement strand
CACACACACACACACACACACACGTGTGAAGGTCTGCGTGTAGGATTTAAACCTTTTTGGAAACGTTTCTACTCGGGCTATTATCCGCCTCTTTCTTCCTCTCTGTCATCTGTTTTGCCGGTGGACCCAACCCATTTGACGAGACTTTTCCAGAAACATCTGGACGGCCCACGTTAGCGCGCACACACGCACACACCCGCGTGCACACAGTTCCCAGATGGCTGCACATGTGAAAGAGCTTAGATAAAGCCTGAGTTACCTTCAACCAGTTTCCCCTTGAACCCCGTCGGATGGAAACACAAACACACACACGTTAACTCGAGCGGCGGGACACCAGTGATCAACATTAACGCAGGACGCTAATGGACTAACGGTGTCACTACATGTCACGTCAGAGCAGCTGCTCTCATCTCATCAGCCTGCTGCTCAGTGAGTCAGACAACTTGAGCTCTATCCAAGAGCCGGCTGGGTGTGATAAGGAGAAGAAAACTCATCACAAACATTCCTGACAAGAGAGGAGCATCAGTAAGGTGAAATATCAACAGGAATCCTGCAGAGAGTTAAAAGAGTCTCCTTCATATTTCTCAGAAGCTTCTGAGCTTACGGTCCTCATCTAACCGGTCGCAGGTTCAACTCCTGCCTGGTCCTACATCAACCGTGATGCAGAGCTGTAGGTGATGACCGCGTCAGACTCACATCTGGCTCATTTGAACATGATCAGAGGTAACATCGCCCGTTTTTAATCCTCAGTGAAGAACACTCAACACGACGCCTGCTGAGCTCTGCAGCTCAATGAATACATTTAGAGTCTATTGTCCCGGTCTGTTGGTCTACTGCAGCTCTTTCTTCCACCAGCAGGGGCAGACAGACTGAAGTCTGCAGAGAGAGTGAGATTAAAGACAGTCTGAGGATCTGAGCTTCTGTACACACTGAAACTGAAATCTATAAACACTGAAGACGGCTCAGGGGTCAGTGTGCGTTTGATGTGTGCGTTTGATTT
>NW_027636776.1:7500-11187 GCF_947650265.1 Symphodus melops | reverse complement strand
CTGTTTAGATGAAGACCTGCTTTTATTTTGAAAAAGAATATAAGGAAGTCATGACTTTAACTTAACCACAGAAACAGGAAGTGGTTACGGATCGACACGTCAATCAGACCAGCTGAAGGGAGCGTTAATAACGGTTTGATGTCATAATGTGGAGCTCAGCTGTCTGATGGTTGTGACGCACACGTGTTGTTGGCTCGACTACAGGGGGTCCAAAGGGACAAAATATCATGTGATCAATGTGATTAGAAAAAATCTTGTCACGTACGGGTCGCATGCTGGGACATAAAGGACATTTAAAGCATTTCTGCACACACCTGAAGGAAGGGCGCACTCATAACCCCCCCCCCCCCCTCCTCACGGAGCGCAGAGACACGTCGCTGTGTTGACTAAACGTCTCGGCTGCGGTTCAGTGTTTCACACTTTAATGTTCTCTGAGCTCACTCACAGGGAGGGAAAGGTAAATAAACCAAACTCACCTCACCGCCACACCTCTAACGTTTATACCCACACCTCATACCTGAGTGTGTGTGTGTGTGTGTGTGTGTGTGTTTTACCTCCCTCCAACACATCTCAGCTCATGGCCCTTCAGCCAATAATGACTGTTTTTTTTGTGTGTGAGGCTGAATGGAAAAGGAAAGGAAGCAGGAAAACATGGAGAGGGGAGGAGAGGGAGGCAGAAGGATGAATAGAGGGCGATCAGGAGAGATGAGAGAGGGAACGAGTACAGAAGTGCTGCTGCTTGAACACTTACTAGAGAAGGAGTTGAGGGAGGGAGGAGGTGAGGGAGGAGGTGAAGGTGGTGAGGAAGGAGGTGAGGGAGGAGGTGAAGGAGGAGGTAAAGGTGGTGAGGGAGGAGGTGAGGAAGGAGGAGAGGGAGGAGGGAGTGCTATAAAGGACTCTTCAGAGTGAGTACAGTCACTCCAGGTTTCACTTCCTCGTGGATGAACACAGTCATTGATCTTTCACTCTGATTGTTCTTTTTTTTTACTTTACATAACGGAGCTATGACTCAGAGTGTGTGTGTGTGTGTGTGTGTGTGTGTGTGTGTTCCTGCTTCCTCTCTGTGCAGCTCTCTGATTTTGATATTCAAATAGCCCGTCATGAGTCAGTGTGAAGCCACACGGCTCCGAGTGATGAAGTGTCTGCGAGGACTTTGAGTGAGGATTAAAGATGCACTGATGTTTCAGCTGAACATCAGAATCGACCAATCACAGCCCATCAGGGAATAATGTAACATCGAAGCTGGAGAGGGTTTCTATTGGGCAGCGGAGGTCTCTGATTTGTTTATATGGTCAGGCGCCTCCAGCAGCAGAAAGCTGCTCAAACTAGGATCAATGTTGGAGATGCTTTTGAAACATGGAGAGAGGTTAGAACGCAGAAAGCTTTACAGACCCATGCAGAGCTGGCTAAACACTGAAGCTACAGTGTCCACCACATGCAGAGCTGGCTAAACACTGAAGCTACAGTGTCCACCACATGCAGAGCTGGCTAAACACTGAAGCTACAGTGTCCACCACATGCAGAGCTGGCTAAACACTGAAGCTACAGAGTCCACCACATGCAGAGCTGGCTAAACACTGAAGCTACAGTGTCCACCACATGCAGAGCTGGCTAAACACTGAAGCTACAGTGTCCACTACATGCAGAGCTGGCTAAACACTGAAGCTACAGTGTCCACTACATGCAGAGCTGGCTAAACACTGAAGCTACAGAGTCCACCACATGCAGAGCTGGCTAAACACTGAAGCTACAGTGTCCACTACATGCAGAGCTGGCTAAACACTGAAGCTACAGTGTCCACTACATGCAGAGCTGGCTAAACACTGAAGCTACAGTGTCCACCACATGCAGAGCTGGCTAAACACTGAAGCTACAGTGTCCACCACATGCTGACCTGTGTGAGAGGAGTTGGGGAGACAGCTCTCTGTGATGATTAGAGTTTAGACTGCAGTACTCATTCTAAACACTAGGGGGCGGAGTTACAGACTATAATAATTAATGAAGTCCAGGTTTTCTGCGGTCTCAGTAAAATAATCCCAGAGCGACTAAAACATGAAGTGACTCGGATCTTTATCTTCACCACATCAACATCAATCTGATTTTTATTCACAATCAAACCTGCACGTTTTTCTGAAATCACACTTTATTGAAGTGTGTGTGCGTGTGTGTGTGTGTGTGTGTGTGCGTGTGTGTGCGTGCATGCGTGTGACAGACGGCAGTTTAACAGGAAGTGTTGTGTCCACATTGACTGACTTCCACAAAGAAACCATTATGAAGGGCTTGGCTCTGCGCGTGCGTGCGTGCGTGTGTGTGTGTGTGTGGGGAGATGACAGAGGCCTGCCTGTAGAAGTGATGCAGCTCTTTCCCTTCTCGTCTCTGCCTGTGTCAACATTTACGTTTCTCTCTGAATGTCGCACAAAACTGAAGAAATGATTTGAACGACTTCGAGCGACTTCATTCAGAAATATAACAAAGACTCAAGTGTGTGTGTGTGTGTGTGTGTGTGTGTGTGTGTGTGTGTGTGTGTGTGTGTGTGTGTGTGTGTGTGTGTGTGTGTGTGTGTGTGTGTGTGTGTGTGTGTGTGTGTGTGTGTGTGTGTGTGTGTGTGTGTGTGTGTGTGTGTGTGTGTGTGGTGTTAGATAATGGATCTTTGTACGAGACGACTGTCGCAACATCGTGTGTGTTTGAAACACAACTCTGTCCCATCCAATTAACCGAGGCCGATTGTGAAAGGAGGCGGAGTCTTTCTTACATAATTAATCAACAAAAGGACACACACACACACACACACACACACACACACACACACACACTCCTGGGTTTAACACACATTACAACACTCATCATAAGATCTTAATCAGATGGATTTTCCTTAATGCTGAAATGTGAAGCAATGACCGCGCACACACACACACACACACACACACACACACACACACACACACACACACACACACACACACACACACACACACACACACACACACACACACACACACACACACACACACACACACACACACACACACACACACACACACTCACACACACACACACACACTCTGGTTTAGCTCCTGTAGCACACTGACAGACAGACGGATGATTCCTTTAAGGAGGACGACGTCCCGACATGAAGGGAAAGAAGAAGGTGCTCTGTTTTTATCACGACACCAAAAACATGAACATGTAAAGAATCACATCCTGGACCGGGGTTGTCACGGCAACAGGGTTTATCTTCTGCAAACATCAAGGCATTCACAACATGTCAGTGAGCACTTGTGTTTCATGTTAGCATTGATTAGCGTGTTAGCTCGTCCCGGTGGTTTCAGGTCACCTGACGTGTGCTGATCACCTGCAGCTCGCTCATCTCTGTCCGCTCCTTTCAGGTGCCACCAAGGAGATCGGCTCAGCGCTCACCAGGATGTGTATGAGACACCGCAGCATCGAGTCCAAACTCAAGCTGTTCACCACGTAAGACACACACACACACACACACACACACACACACACACACACACACACACACACACACACACACACACACGTATACACTGCATGTGTTACGTTGTGGAGACAGGTGAAGGTGTGAATGATGACGATGACACCTTTTATTGAATCTGATGATGTGAGAACTAGACAGGCTAATGACTCCAAACTGACAAATGCTTAGTACCCATGACTGTGTAT
>NW_027636776.1:0-5000 GCF_947650265.1 Symphodus melops | reverse complement strand
CATGACCTCGCATGATAATTATCCTGCTCTACAGAGATGTGACTGTGTGTGTGTGTGTGTGTGTGTGTGTGTGTGTGTCCTGTAATTAGTCAGGACAGACTGAGCTGTTGTTGGTTAAAAAAAAACTTCTCCAAGCAGAAGTCTTTTTTTTCCTCTTTGCCGTCGACTCTTTGATCAGATTTTTTCCGATGATATCGAATCGATACTTTAAAATCTGAAACCGAGTTCAGACCAAACACAGAGTTCAGCTCAGTCTCCTCATGTTGGACAGAAACATCTGCAGTTCACCAGAAAGAACATGTGGGGCATTTCATATGATGTGTGTGTGTGTGTGTGCTCTGTCATGATGTGGTGTGTGTGTGTGTGTGTGTGACCACTTCAGATTGGGAATCTCCAGCCTCTCAGAGACGGAGGCAGATTAATGACTCGAGCTCAGCTCATCACACAGTGTGAGAATCAAAGTGAGCTCCCCTCCCGGTCCTGCAGAGGCGGGATGGAGAAGAGGAAGAGCAGGAGGAGTTAAAGTCATCCTCTCCATGACTCTGCAGCGGTCTCTGTGGTCAGAAACATCAAGCGAGGACGAAAACAAGAACTCCAATGTTTATAATGATAGAGACATAAAAAGCAAATGAAAAAATAGAAAGAGGTTTGAAATAGAAGACGAGAGGATGAATGATGCTCTCATTCTCGAGGGGTTGTGTTGAAGAAGAGAAGAGGAGGGCGGGTTGTTGGAGGATCAAAAGATGGCGTCATGTTTCTAAAAAAAAAAAGAGAAGAAGAAGAAACAGAATAACAGAGAAGGAGAGCAGACGACACAAGAGAAGCACGGAGGAGGTTAAAAGAGTCCAGGGATAAAACAGATGTTACAGGAGGAGAGAGGAGTCGAGGGGTTAAAGGAGGAGAGAGGAGTCGAGGGGTTAAAGAAGGAGAGAGAGGAGTCGAGGGGTTAAAGGAGGAGAGAGGAGTCGAGGGGTTAAAGGAGGAGAGAGGAGTCGAGGGGTTACAGGAGGAGAGAGGAGTCGAGGGGTTAAAGGAGGAGAGAGGAGTCGAGGGGTTAAAGAAGGAGAGAGGAGTCGAGGGGTTACAGGAGGAGAGAGGAGTCGAGGGGTTAAAGGAGGAGAGAGGAGTCGAGGGGTTAAAGAAGGAGAGAGAAGAGTCGAGGGGTTAAAGGAGGAGAGAGGAGTCGAGGGGTTACAGGAGGAGAGAGGAGTCGAGGGGTTAAAGAAGGAGAGAGGAGTCGAGGGGTTAAAGAAGGAGAGAGGAGTCGAGGGGTTAAAGGAGGAGAGAGGAGTCGAGGGGTTAAGGAAGGAGAGAGGAGTCGAGGGGTTAAAGAAGGAGAGAGGAGTCGAGGGGTTAAAGGAGGAGAGAGGAGTCGAGGGGTTAAAGGAGGAGAGAGGAGTCGAGGGGTTACAGGAGGAGAGAGGAGTCGAGGGGTTAAAGGAGGAGAGAGGAGTCAAGGGGTTACAGGAGGAGAGAGGAGTCGAGGGGTTAAAGGAGGAGAGAGGAGTCGAGGGGTTACAGGAGGAGAGAGGAGTCGAGGGGTTAAAGGAGGAGAGAGGAGTCGAGGGGTTAAAGGAGGAGAGAGGAGTCGAGGGGTTAAAGGAGGAGAGAGGAGTTGAGGGGTTAAAGGAGGAGAGAGGAGTCGAGGGGTTAAAGGAGGAGAGAGGAGTCGAGGGGTTAAAGGAGGAGAGAGGAGTCGAGGGGTTACAGGAGGAGAGAGGAGTCGAGGGGTTAAAGAAGGAGAGAGGAGTCAAGGGGTTAAAGGAGGAGAGAGGAGTTGAGGGGTTAAAGGAGGAGAGAGGAGTCAAGGGGTTACAGGAGGAGAGAGGAGTCGAGGGGTTACAGGAGGAGAGAGGAGTCGAGGGGTTAAAGAAGGAGAGAGGAGTCGAGGGGTTAAAGGAGGTCAAGTTGATCACATGTTGACATTTAAATCTTCAGGCTCTCTTTGCATGCAGCCGCTTCGTGTCTCGACCTGCTGCACGAAGCTCCACGTTGTCGATGGTGTTCAGGCTCCCCGTCAGTTTCAACTTCTCATTGATGTGTTTGGAGCCGTGCGTGGTGATTGGTCAGACCCCTGAGCTGCTGAGTCTCTGCAGCTCCAGCAGGTCCCTGAGGTCCTTCTGACCCGGGCTCTGCTGGCTGCTCCTCCCACGAGGAGACGAAGGAGCCTTTAAAAGCTGCAGGTGACATCAAGACCATCAGCTGTTTGGAGATGTGATGTCATGATGACGTCACCACGGGTCCGACGTGTCCTCGACCCGGCTCCAGCTGATTAATGCTGCGAGTCGTCTGGACCCGCAGGTGCTGATCTGAGTCAGGTCCAGGTCTGTCAAACAGGTAACAGTCTGTTAGCTTATTCACAGCAGACACATCAGAGTGCAGAACAAGACCCACGACCCCCTGAAACACACACACACACACACACACACACACACACACACACACACACACACACTGTTCTTGCAGAACATTTCTCAGCTGGTGAGAATCAGCTCCGCCTGAACTGTGTTTCACCTTTAAACGGACTGAAGGAGTCCAGTCCAGCTCTTTGTGTTTATGTGGGTGGCGAGCCAGAGTCTTGTAGAAACAGTCCGACAACACACGGCCTGTGTGTGTGTGTGTGTGTGCCTGTGTGTGGGTGTGTGTGTGTGTGTGTGTGTGTGTGTGTGTGTGTGTGTGTGTGTGTGTGTGTGTGTGTGTGTGTGTGTGTGTGTGTGTGTGGGTGTGTTTCCACAGAGGCCAGACATCAGACAGACTAACACTGACACTGAGCTTCTTTTAGCAGCGTGAAAATAACCCTGTGTGCACCTGAGGAGGGAGTGTGTGTAGGTAGAGCTTTATGACCCAGTGTGTGTGTGTGTGCGTGTGTGTGTGTGTGCGTGTGTGCGTGCCAGTGGAAACCCCTCTCTGGTTCTTTCCCCTCTCTTTTTTTTCCAAGCTTTAAAAGGTTCAAACGTTTGATGAAGAAAAAAACTCGACTCAAGTCAAGAAAACGTTTGTTGTTGTTTTTTCAACCTAAAAATAAACGTGCGGCGACGGAAACAGAAACAGGAAGTAAAGTGACTCTTCTTCTGCTCTGTCATTAAACGGTAGCTCTGATGTCTCATAGTAAGAATACCGGTCTCTGTGTCACACCTTTTGACTCCGCCCCCACGCGCTCCTATTTTTACTCTCAGTGAACGACATGTTTCCACAGCTGGGTGGTCTGCAGGTCAGAACCCACCAGAACCAGCGCTCAGACACACGGCCACATCATGTCTTTATTCCACCCGGGAGATCTCATTGGTTCAGAGCTGTCACAAAGAGACTCTGTGTGCTGGACAGCGAACTCCACATGTGTAAATGTGTGAACGGCGTGCACATGGCGCCTTGAGTACGACAGGCTGGAGTTAAACGGGGAGCTGTTTGTTCGCCGGTGTCTCAGAGAAGAGAAGCAGCAGGATCTGTCTCGTCTGAGAGGGCGCTCCGAGCGTCGTGGTCAGTCCGGTGACCCGTACACGCTGGAGTCCTTCGTCTCTCTCAGCTGTGTGGGGCTGTGTCGCCCCTCTGCTGGTCAGATAGCAGCATCACGTCTGGAGTCTTTCACACGTTGACTGATCTCGGAGGGTCAATAAAACATCTATTTTCTTTAATGCTGACGTTGACTCACACGTGGTTACCACACACACCGTCATGAGACTGTTTCACACACACACACACCATCATGAGGCCTGTTTCTCACACACACACACACAGATGAGTGTGAGACGTAGCGTTCTGAATGTGTTAGCGTTAGCGTGTCCTCTGGAGACGGGATAAGATGCAGTGTTTCTCTCCTTCCTGAGGTGGCGCCGTGTGTGAGCAGCTCCCTCAGTTTGCTGTGTGTGTGTGTGTGTGTGTGTGTGCAGGGAAGGACGAGGCTCGGGGTCAGCTGGACAGCGCGCTGCAGGACGTTAACGTGCGCTACGCCGTCCTGGAGGAGACGGAGAAAACGCGCCGTGTGCCGGGCTCTGATCGAAGAACGAGCTCGATACTGCGGCTTCGTCAGCATGCTGAAGCCCGTGCTGGTCAGTACTGTGTGTGTGTGTGTGTGTGTGTGTGTGTGTGTGTGTGTGTGTGTGTGTGTGTGTGTGTGTGTGTGTGTGTGTGTGTGTGTGTGTGATGTGTGTGTGTGTGTGTGTGTGTGTGTGTGTGTGTGTGTGTGTGTGTGTGTGTGTGTGTGTGTGTGTGTGTGTTTGTGATTCTTTGATCATTTTTAATGCCACTTGTATTTTTGTTGTGTGTGTGTGTGTGTGTGTGTGTGTGTAGGACCATGAGATCAACATGCTGGGCGAGGTGACACACCTGCAGACGATTCTGGAGGATCTGACCAACCTGACGGCAGAGCCCAATAAGCTCCCAGCAGCCAGCGAGCAGGTAGGACGGACGCCGTCTCGTTTGTCGTCTCTGCGCTGATTTCATGACGACGAGCTGAAACGTTTGAAATGTTTGTCTGTCAGGTGATTTTGGACCTGAAAGGTTCTGACTTCAACTACACCTATCAGACGCCTCCAGCGTCTCCTAGCAACACCATGTCCAGGAAGAGCAGCATCAGCAGGTACCACACACACACACAACACACACACACACACACACACACACACACACACACACACACACACACACATCTCCCTCACTGCTCATCTTACTGAGTGTTTTCATGTTCTGTGTGTGTGTGTGTGTGTGTGTGCGTGTGCGTGTGCGCAGTAACTACCAGTCGGGATCAGTGAGACACGTTCCCTCTCTGGGACTCCATCAGCTGTGCGGTCGATGGAGTTCACATCCAGGTAACACACACACACACACACACACACACACACACACACACACACACACACACACACACACACACACACACCTCTGTTTTATTTAGTTATAAAATGAGTTTGTTTTAAGAAATGTGAAACGTGCATTAACTGTGGACACTGAGGCGGCCTGACACACCACTCGTCACACACACACACACACACACACACACACAC
>NW_027636777.1:0-25709 GCF_947650265.1 Symphodus melops | reverse complement strand
CAGCTATTACGCGGGGATGGGAGGTCTGATGTGCGCGCGCAGGTTTCCCGACGCACAGAGCCAGCTATTACGCGGGGATGGAGGTCTGATGTGCGCGCAGGTTTCCCGACGCACAGAGCCAGCTATTACGCGGGGATGGAGGTCTGATGTGCGCGCAGGTTTCCCGACGCACAGAGCCAGCTATGACGCGAGGATGGAGGTCTGATGTGCGCGCGCAGGTTTCCCGACGCACAGAGCCAGCTATGACGCGAGGATGGAGGTCTGATGTGCGCGCGCAGGTTTCCCGACGCACAGAGCCAGCTATTACGCGGGGATGGAGGTCTGATGTGCGCGCAGGTTTCCCGACGCACAGAGCCAGCTATTACGCGGGGATGGAGGTTCTGATGTGCGCGCGCAGGTTTCCCGACGCACAGAGCCAGCTATTACGCGAGGATGGAGGTCTGATGTGCGCGCGCAGGTTTCCCGACGCACAGAGCCAGCTATGACGCGGGGATGGAGGTCTGATGTGCGCGCGCAGGTTTCCCGACGCACAGAGCCAGCTATTACGCGGGGATGGAGGTCTGATGTGCGCGCCAGGTTTCCCGACGCACAGAGCCAGCTATTACGCGGGGATGGAGGTCTGATGTGCGCGCAGGTTTCCCGACGCACAGAGCCAGCTATTACGCGGGATGGAGGTCTGATGTGCGCGCGCAGGTTTCCCGACGCACAGAGCCAGCTATTACGCGGGGATGGAGGTCTGATGTGCGCGCGCAGGTTTCCCGACGCACAGAGCCAGCTATTACGCGAGGATGGAGGTCTGATGTGCGCGCGCAGGTTTCCCGACGCACAGAGCCAGCTATTACGCGGGGATGGAGGTCTGATGTGCGCGCAGGTTTCCCGACGCACAGAGCCAGCTATTACGCGGGGATGGAGGTCTGATGTGCGCGCGCAGGTTTCCGACGCACAGAGCCAGCTATTACGCGGGGATGGAGGTCTGATGTGCGCGCGCAGGTTTCCCGACGCACAGAGCCAGCTATTACGCGGGATGGAGGTCTGATGTGCGCGCAGGTTTCCCGACGCACAGAGCCAGCTATTACGCGGGGATGGAGGTCTGATGTGCGCGCAGGTTTCCCGACGCACAGAGCCAGCTATTACGCGGGGATGGAGGTCTGATGTGCGCGCAGGTTTCCCGACGCACAGAGCCAGCTATTACGCGGGGATGGAGGTCTGATGTGCGCGCAGGTTTCCCGACGCACAGAGCCAGCTATGACGCGAGGATGGAGGTCTGATCTGCTGGCAGGTTTACCAACGCACAGAGCCAGTTATTACGCGGGGATGGAGGTCTGATCTGCTGGCTTTTTACCCCGACAAGGTGACAGCTTTAGCCTCTGTTTTTGCTCAGGGATGCAGCTTCCCCGGGAGGACTTTTTATTTCATCTTATACCCCCCCTGGAGCCCAGTCACAGTCTTTATTTTAGCCAGAGATGAGTCGAGTTGAGGCGGACTATATTCTTTTATTTCCCCGGGAGGACTTTTTATTTTATCTTATACTGCCCCTGGAGCCCAGTCGCAGCCTTTATTTTAGCCAGAGATGAGGCTAGTTGAGGCGGACTATATTGTTTTATTTCCCCTGGAGGACTTTTTATTTTATCTTATACTGCCCCCTGGAGCCCAGTCACAGTCTTTATTTTAGCCAGAGATGAGGCGAGTTGAGGCCGACTATATTGTTTTAATTCCTGCCGCCCCCAGCAGCCAGCCACAGTCTTTATTTTAGCCAGAGATGAGGCGAGTTGAGGCGGACTATATTGTTTTATTTCCTGCCGCCCCCAGCAGCCAGCCACAGTCTTTATTTTAGCCAGAGATGAGGCGAGTTGAGGCGGACTATATTGTTTTAATTCCTGCCGCCCCCAGCAGCCAGCCACAGTCTTTATTTTAGCCAGGCACGGCCCCCCCTTTCATTGCACTGTATTCTTTTAATTTTTAAGCCACCACCAGCCCCCCAAGGCCTGTGTTTTAGCCCGAAATGAGGCTATTTTCGGCCGAGCTGTAATCCCAGCGAACGTCCACCAGAGGGCGGGTTTTCCCCGCTGAAGTTTGACAGAGATATGGAGCTTTGAACGGCGGACTTTTTGTTTTGATTCCTGCAGCTTGCTACAGCCTGTGTTTTAGCCAGGCACGGCCCCCCTGTCATTGCACTGTATTCTTTTAATTTTTAAGCCACCACCAGCCCCCCAAGGCCTGTGTTTTAGCCTGAAATGAGGCTATTTACTGTGCATGTGTTTGATGTGTCTGCAATAAAGCTGCTGCTGGTGTTGATTTGATCTCTCTCTCTCTCTCTCTCTCTCTCTCTCTCTCTCTCTCTCTCTCTCTCTCTCTCTCTCTCTCTCTCTCTCTCTCTCTGTCTTTCTCTCTCTCTCACACACACACACACACACACACACACACACACACACACACACACACACACACACACACACACACACACACACACACACACACACACACACACACACAGCCAGGCTTGTGCCACACATTACGCGGTGATGGAGGTGCGATGTGCGCGCAGGTTTCCCGACGCACGGCCGGCGCACAGAGCCAGCTATTACGCGGGGATGGAGGTCTGATGTGCGCGCAGGTTTCCCGACGCACGGCCGGCTCACAGAGCCAGTTATTACGCGGGGATGGAGGTGGGATGTGCGCGAAGGTTTCCCGACGCACGGCCGGCGCACAGAGCCAGCTATTACGCGGGGATGGAGGTCTGATGTGCGCGCAGGTTTCCCGACGCACAGAGCCAGTTATTACGCGGGGATGGAGGTCTGATGTGCGCACAGGTTTCCCGACGCACAGAGCCAGCTATGACGCGAGGATGGAGGTCTGATGTGCGCGCAGGTTTCCCGACGCACAGAGCCAGCTATGACGCGAGGATGGAGGTCTGATGTGCGCGCAGGTTTCCCGACGCACAGAGCCAGCTATTACGCGGGGATGGAGGTCTGATGTGCGCGCGCAGGTTTCCCGACGCACAGAGCCAGCTATTACGCGGGGATGGAGGTCTGATGTGCGCGCGCAGGTTTCCCGACGCACAGAGCCAGCTATGACGCGAGGATGGAGGTCTGATCTGCTGGCAGGTTTCCCGACGCACAGAGCCAGCTATGACGCGGGGATGGAGGTCTGATGTGCGCGCAGGTTTCCCGACGCACAGAGCCAGCTATGACGCGAGGATGGAGGTCTGATGTGCGCGCGCAGGTTTCCCGACGCACAGAGCCAGCTATTACGCGAGGATGGAGGTCTGATGTGCGCGCGCAGGTTTCCCGACGCACAGAGCCAGCTATGACGCGAGGATGGAGGTCTGATGTGCGCGCGCAGGTTTCCCGACGCACAGAGCCAGCTATTGCGCGGGGATGGAGGTCTGATGTGCGCGCAGGTTTCCCGACGCACAGAGCCAGCTATTACGCGGGGATGGAGGTCTGATGTGCGCGCGCAGGTTTCCCGACGCACAGAGCCAGCTATTACGCGGGGATGGAGGTCTGATGTGCGCGCGCAGGTTTCCCGACGCACAGAGCCAGCTATTACGCGGGGATGGAGGTCTGATGTGCGCGCAGGTTTCCCGACGCACAGAGCCAGCTATTACGCGGGGATGGAGGTCTGATGTGCGCGCAGGTTTCCCGACGCACAGAGCCAGCTATTACGCGGGGATGGAGGTCTGATGTGCGCGCAGGTTTCCCGACGCACAGAGCCAGCTATGACGCGGGGATGGAGGTCTGATGTGTGCGCGCAGGTTTCCCGACGCACAGAGCCAGCTATGACGCGAGGATGGAGGTCTGATGTGCGCGCGCAGGTTTCCCGACGCACAGAGCCAGCTATGACGCGAGGATGGAGGTCTGATGTGCGCGCGCAGGTTTCCCGACGCACAGAGCCAGCTATTACGCGAGGATGGAGGTCTGATGTGCGCGCGCAGGTTTCCCGACGCACAGAGCCAGCTATGACGCGAGGATGGAGGTCTGATGTGCGCGCGCAGGTTTCCCGACGCACAGAGCCAGCTATTACGCGGGGATGGAGGTCTGATGTGCGCGCAGGTTTCCCGACGCACAGAGCCAGCTATTACGCGGGGATGGAGGTCTGATGTGCGCGCGCAGGTTTCCCGACGCACAGAGCCAGCTATTACGCGGGGATGGAGGTCTGATGTGCGCGCAGGTTTCCCGACGCACAGAGCCAGCTATTACGCGGGGATGGAGGTCTGATGTGCGCGCAGGTTTCCCGACGCACAGAGCCAGCTATGACGCGAGGATGGAGGTCTGATGTGCGCGCAGGTTTCCGACGCACAGAGCCAGCTATTACGCGGGGATGGAGGTCTGATGTGCGCGCAGGTTTCCCGACGCACAGAGCCAGCTATTACGCGGGGATGGAGGTCTGATGTGCGCGCAGGTTTCCCGACGCACAGAGCCAGCTATTACGCGGGGATGGAGGTCTGATGTGCGCGCAGGTTTCCCGACGCACAGAGCCAGCTATTACGCGGGGATGGAGGTCTGATGTGCGCGCAGGTTTCCCGACGCACAGAGCCAGCTATGACGCGAGGATGGAGGTCTGATCTGCTGGCAGGTTTACCAACGCACAGAGCCAGTTATTACGCGGGGATGGAGGTCTGATCTGCTGGCTTTTTACCCCGACAAGGTGACAGCTTTAGCCTCTGTTTTTGCTCAGGGATGCAGCTTCCCCGGGAGGACTTTTTATTTCATCTTATACCCCCCCTGGAGCCCAGTCACAGTCTTTATTTTAGCCAGAGATGAGTCGAGTTGAGGCGGACTATATTCTTTTATTTCCCGGGAGGACTTTTTATTTTATCTTATACTGCCCCCTGGAGCCCAGTCGCAGCCTTTATTTTAGCCAGAGATGAGGCTAGTTGAGGCGGACTATATTGTTTTATTTCCCCTGGAGGACTTTTTATTTTATCTTATACTGCCCCCTGGAGCCCAGTCACAGTCTTTATTTTAGCCAGAGATGAGGCGAGTTGAGGCCGACTATATTGTTTTAATTCCTGCCGCCCCAGCAGCCAGCCACAGTCTTTATTTTAGCCAGAGATGAGGCGAGTTGAGGCGGACTATATTGTTTTATTTCCTGCCGCCCCAGCAGCCAGCCACAGTCTTTATTTTAGCCAGAGATGAGGCGAGTTGAGGCGGACTATATTGTTTTAATTCCTGCCGCCCCCAGCAGCCAGCCACAGTCCTTTATTTTAGCCAGAGATGAGGCGAGTTGAGGCCGACTATATTGTTTTAATTCCTGCCGCCCCCAGCAGCCAGCCACAGTCTTTATTTTAGCCAGAGATGAGGCGAGTTGAGGCGGACTATATTGTTTTATTTCCTGCCGCCCCCAGCAGCCAGCCACAGTCTTTATTTTAGCCAGAGATGAGGCGAGTTGAGGCGGACTATATTGTTTTAATTCCTGCCGCCCCCAGCAGCCAGCCACAGTCTTTATTTTAGCCAGGCACGGCCCCCCTTTCATTGCACTGTATTCTTTTAATTTTAAGCCACCACCAGCCCCCCAAGGCCTGTGTTTTAGCCCGAAATGAGGCTATTTTCGGCCGAGCTGTAATCCCAGCGAACGTCCACCAGAGGGCGGGTTTTCCCCGCTGAAGTTTGACAGAGATATGGAGCTTTGAACGGCGGACTTTTTGTTTTGATTCCTGCAGCTTGCTACAGCCTGTGTTTTAGCCAGGCACGGCCCCCCTGTCATTGCACTGTATTCTTTTAATTTTTAAGCCACCACCAGCCCCCCAAGGCCTGTGTTTTAGCCTGAAATGAGGCTATTTACTGTGCATGTGTTTGATGTGTCTGCAATAAAGCTGCTGCTGGTGTTGATTTGATCTCTCTCTCTCTCTCTCTCTCTCTCTCTCTCTCTCTCTCTCTCTCTCTCTCTCTCTCTCTCTCTCTCTCTCTGTCTTTCTCTCTCTCTCACACACACACACACACACACACACACACACACACACACACACACACACACACACACACACACACACACACACACACAGCCAGGCTTGTGCCACACATTACGCGGTGATGGAGGTGCGATGTGCGCGCAGGTTTCCCGACGCACGGCCGGCGCACAGAGCCAGCTATTACGCGGGGATGGAGGTCTGATGTGCGCGCAGGTTTCCCGACGCACGGCCGGCTCACAGAGCCAGTTATTACGCGGGGATGGAGGTGGGATGTGCGCGAAGGTTTCCCGACGCACGGCCGGCGCACAGAGCCAGCTATTACGCGGGGATGGAGGTCTGATGTGCGCGCAGGTTTCCCGACGCACAGAGCCAGTTATTACGCGGGGATGGAGGTCTGATGTGCGCGCAGGTTTCCCGACGCACAGAGCCAGTTATTACGCGGGGATGGAGGTCTGATGTGCGCACAGGTTTCCCGACGCACAGAGCCAGCTATGACGCGAGGATGGAGGTCTGATGTGCGCGCAGGTTTCCCGACGCACAGAGCCAGCTATGACGCGAGGATGGAGGTCTGATGTGCGCGCAGGTTTCCCGACGCACAGAGCCAGCTATTACGCGGGGATGGAGGTCTGATGTGCGCGCGCAGGTTTCCCGACGCACAGAGCCAGCTATTACGCGGGGATGGAGGTCTGATGTGCGCGCGCAGGTTTCCCGACGCACAGAGCCAGCTATGACGCGAGGATGGAGGTCTGATCTGCTGGCAGGTTTCCCGACGCACAGAGCCAGCTATGACGCGAGGATGGAGGTCTGATGTGCGCGCACAGGTTTCCCGACGCACAGAGCCAGCTATGACGCGAGGATGGAGGTCTGATGTGCGCGCGCAGGTTTCCCGACGCACAGAGCCAGCTATGACGCGAGGATGGAGGTCTGATGTGCGCGCGCAGGTTTCCCGACGCACAGAGCCAGCTATTACGCGGGGATGGAGGTCTGATGTGCGCGCAGGTTTCCCGACGCACAGAGCCAGCTATTACGCGGGGATGGAGGTCTGATGTGCGCGCGCAGGTTTCCCGACGCACAGAGCCAGCTATTACGCGGGGATGGAGGTCTGATGTGCGCGCGCAGGTTTCCCGACGCACAGAGCCAGCTATGACGCGAGGATGGAGGTCTGATGTGCGCGCAGGTTTCCCGACGCACAGAGCCAGCTATGACGCGAGGATGGAGGTCTGATGTGCGCGCGCAGGTTTCCCGACGCACAGAGCCAGCTATGACGCGAGGATGGAGGTCTGATGTGCGCGCGCAGGTTTCCCGACGCACAGAGCCAGCTATTACGCGAGGATGGAGGTCTGATGTGCGCGCGCAGGTTTCCCGACGCACAGAGCCAGCTATGACGCGAGGATGGAGGTCTGATGTGCGCGCGCAGGTTTCCCGACGCACAGAGCCAGCTATTACGCGGGGATGGAGGTCTGATGTGCGCGCAGGTTTCCCGACGCACAGAGCCAGCTATTACGCGGGGATGGAGGTCTGATGTGCGCGCGCAGGTTTCCCGACGCACAGAGCCAGCTATTACGCGGGGATGGAGGTCTGATGTGCGCGCAGGTTTCCCGACGCACAGAGCCAGCTATGACGCGAGGATGGAGGTCTGATGTGCGCGCAGGTTTCCCGACGCACAGAGCCAGCTATTACGCGGGGATGGAGGTCTGATGTGCGCGCAGGTTTCCCGACGCACAGAGCCAGCTATTACGCGGGGATGGAGGTCTGATGTGCGCGCAGGTTTCCCGACGCACAGAGCCAGCTATTACGCGGGGATGGAGGTCTGATGTGCGCGCAGGTTTCCCGACGCACAGAGCCAGCTATGACGCGAGGATGGAGGTCTGATGTGCGCGCGCAGGTTTCCCGACGCACAGAGCCAGCTATGACGCGAGGATGGAGGTCTGATGTGCGCGCGCAGGTTTCCCGACGCACAGAGCCAGCTATGACGCGAGGATGGAGGTCTGATGTGCGCGCGCAGGTTTCCCGACGCACAGAGCCAGCTATTACGCGAGGATGGAGGTCTGATGTGCGCGCGCAGGTTTCCCGACGCACAGAGCCAGCTATGACGCGAGGATGGAGGTCTGATGTGCGCGCGCAGGTTTCCCGACGCACAGAGCCAGCTATTACGCGGGGATGGAGGTCTGATGTGCGCGCAGGTTTCCCGACGCACAGAGCCAGCTATTACGCGGGGATGGAGGTCTGATGTGCGCGCGCAGGTTTCCCGACGCACAGAGCCAGCTATTACGCGGGGATGGAGGTCTGATGTGCGCGCGCAGGTTTCCCGACGCACAGAGCCAGCTATTACGCGGGGATGGAGGTCTGATGTGCGCGCAGGTTTCCCGACGCACAGAGCCAGCTATGACGCGAGGATGGAGGTCTGATGTGCGCGCAGGTTTCCCGACGCACAGAGCCAGCTATTACGCGGGGATGGAGGTCTGATGTGCGCGCAGGTTTCCCGACGCACAGAGCCAGCTATTACGCGGGGATGGAGGTCTGATGTGCGCGCAGGTTTCCCGACGCACAGAGCCAGCTATTACGCGGGGATGGAGGTCTGATGTGCGCGCAGGTTTCCCGACGCACAGAGCCAGCTATTACGCGGGGATGGAGGTCTGATGTGCGCGCAGGTTTCCCGACGCACAGAGCCAGCTATGACGCGAGGATGGAGGTCTGATCTGCTGGCAGGTTTACCAACGCACAGAGCCAGTTATTACGCGGGGATGGAGGTCTGATCTGCTGGCTTTTTACCCCGACAAGGTGACAGCTTTAGCCTCTGTTTTTGCTCAGGGATGCAGCTTCCCCGGGAGGACTTTTTATTTCATCTTATACCCCCCCTGGAGCCCAGTCACAGTCTTTATTTTAGCCAGAGATGAGTCGAGTTGAGGCGGACTATATTCTTTTATTTCCCCGGGAGGACTTTTTATTTTATCTTATACTGCCCCCTGGAGCCCAGTCGCAGCCTTTATTTTAGCCAGAGATGAGGCTAGTTGAGGCGGACTATATTGTTTTATTTCCCCTGGAGGACTTTTTATTTTATCTTATACTGCCCCCTGGAGCCCAGTCACAGTCTTTATTTTAGCCAGAGATGAGGCGAGTTGAGGCCGACTATATTGTTTTAATTCCTGCCGCCCCCAGCAGCCAGCCACAGTCTTTATTTTAGCCAGAGATGAGGCGAGTTGAGGCGGACTATATTGTTTTATTTCCTGCCGCCCCCAGCAGCCAGCCACAGTCTTTATTTTAGCCAGAGATGAGGCGAGTTGAGGCGGACTATATTGTTTTAATTCCTGCCGCCCCCAGCAGCCAGCCACAGTCTTTATTTTAGCCAGAGATGAGGCGAGTTGAGGCCGACTATATTGTTTTAATTCCTGCCGCCCCCAGCAGCCAGCCACAGTCTTTATTTTAGCCAGAGATGAGGCGAGTTGAGGCGGACTATATTGTTTTATTTCCTGCCGCCCCCAGCAGCCAGCCACAGTCTTTATTTTAGCCAGAGATGAGGCGAGTTGAGGCGGACTATATTGTTTTAATTCCTGCCGCCCCCAGCAGCCAGCCACAGTCTTTATTTTAGCCAGGCACGGCCCCCCTTTCATTGCACTGTATTCTTTTAATTTTTAAGCCACCACCAGCCCCCCAAGGCCTGTGTTTTAGCCCGAAATGAGGCTATTTTCGGCCGAGCTGTAATCCCAGCGAACGTCCACCAGAGGGCGGGTTTTCCCCGCTGAAGTTTGACAGAGATATGGAGCTTTGAACGGCGGACTTTTTGTTTTGATTCCTGCAGCTTGCTACAGCCTGTGTTTTAGCCAGGCACGGCCCCCCTGTCATTGCACTGTATTCTTTTAATTTTTAAGCCACCACCAGCCCCCCAAGGCCTGTGTTTTAGCCTGAAATGAGGCTATTTACTGTGCATGTGTTTGATGTGTCTGCAATAAAGCTGCTGCTGGTGTTGATTTGATCTCTCTCTCTCTCTCTCTCTCTCTCTCTCTCTCTCTCTCTCTCTCTCTCTCTCTCTCTCTCTCTCTCTCTCTGTCTTTCTCTCTCTCTCACACACACACACACACACACACACACACACACACACACACACACACACACACACACACACACACACACACACACACACAGCCAGGCTTGTGCCACACATTACGCGGTGATGGAGGTGCGATGTGCGCGCAGGTTTCCCGACGCACGGCCGGCGCACAGAGCCAGCTATTACGCGGGGATGGAGGTCTGATGTGCGCGCAGGTTTCCCGACGCACGGCCGGCTCACAGAGCCAGTTATTACGCGGGGATGGAGGTGGGATGTGCGCGAAGGTTTCCCGACGCACGGCCGGCGCACAGAGCCAGCTATTACGCGGGGATGGAGGTCTGATGTGCGCGCAGGTTTCCCGACGCACAGAGCCAGTTATTACGCGGGGATGGAGGTCTGATGTGCGCGCAGGTTTCCCGACGCACAGAGCCAGTTATTACGCGGGGATGGAGGTCTGATGTGCGCACAGGTTTCCCGACGCACAGAGCCAGCTATGACGCGAGGATGGAGGTCTGATGTGCGCGCAGGTTTCCCGACGCACAGAGCCAGCTATGACGCGAGGATGGAGGTCTGATGTGCGCGCAGGTTTCCCGACGCACAGAGCCAGCTATTACGCGGGGATGGAGGTCTGATGTGCGCGCGCAGGTTTCCCGACGCACAGAGCCAGCTATTACGCGGGGATGGAGGTCTGATGTGCGCGCGCAGGTTTCCCGACGCACAGAGCCAGCTATGACGCGAGGATGGAGGTCTGATCTGCTGGCAGGTTTCCCGACGCACAGAGCCAGCTATGACGCGAGGATGGAGGTCTGATGTGCGCGCACAGGTTTCCCGACGCACAGAGCCAGCTATGACGCGAGGATGGAGGTCTGATGTGCGCGCGCAGGTTTCCCGACGCACAGAGCCAGCTATGACGCGAGGATGGAGGTCTGATGTGCGCGCGCAGGTTTCCCGACGCACAGAGCCAGCTATTACGCGGGGATGGAGGTCTGATGTGCGCGCAGGTTTCCCGACGCACAGAGCCAGCTATTACGCGGGGATGGAGGTCTGATGTGCGCGCGCAGGTTTCCCGACGCACAGAGCCAGCTATTACGCGGGGATGGAGGTCTGATGTGCGCGCGCAGGTTTCCCGACGCACAGAGCCAGCTATGACGCGAGGATGGAGGTCTGATGTGCGCGCAGGTTTCCCGACGCACAGAGCCAGCTATGACGCGAGGATGGAGGTCTGATGTGCGCGCGCAGGTTTCCCGACGCACAGAGCCAGCTATGACGCGAGGATGGAGGTCTGATGTGCGCGCGCAGGTTTCCCGACGCACAGAGCCAGCTATTACGCGAGGATGGAGGTCTGATGTGCGCGCGCAGGTTTCCCGACGCACAGAGCCAGCTATGACGCGAGGATGGAGGTCTGATGTGCGCGCGCAGGTTTCCCGACGCACAGAGCCAGCTATTACGCGGGGATGGAGGTCTGATGTGCGCGCAGGTTTCCCGACGCACAGAGCCAGCTATTACGCGGGGATGGAGGTCTGATGTGCGCGCGCAGGTTTCCCGACGCACAGAGCCAGCTATTACGCGGGGATGGAGGTCTGATGTGCGCGCAGGTTTCCCGACGCACAGAGCCAGCTATGACGCGAGGATGGAGGTCTGATGTGCGCGCAGGTTTCCCGACGCACAGAGCCAGCTATTACGCGGGGATGGAGGTCTGATGTGCGCGCAGGTTTCCCGACGCACAGAGCCAGCTATTACGCGGGGATGGAGGTCTGATGTGCGCGCAGGTTTCCCGACGCACAGAGCCAGCTATTACGCGGGGATGGAGGTCTGATGTGCGCGCAGGTTTCCCGACGCACAGAGCCAGCTATGACGCGAGGATGGAGGTCTGATGTGCGCGCGCAGGTTTCCCGACGCACAGAGCCAGCTATGACGCGAGGATGGAGGTCTGATGTGCGCGCGCAGGTTTCCCGACGCACAGAGCCAGCTATGACGCGAGGATGGAGGTCTGATGTGCGCGCGCAGGTTTCCCGACGCACAGAGCCAGCTATTACGCGAGGATGGAGGTCTGATGTGCGCGCGCAGGTTTCCCGACGCACAGAGCCAGCTATGACGCGAGGATGGAGGTCTGATGTGCGCGCGCAGGTTTCCCGACGCACAGAGCCAGCTATTACGCGGGGATGGAGGTCTGATGTGCGCGCAGGTTTCCCGACGCACAGAGCCAGCTATTACGCGGGGATGGAGGTCTGATGTGCGCGCGCAGGTTTCCCGACGCACAGAGCCAGCTATTACGCGGGGATGGAGGTCTGATGTGCGCGCGCAGGTTTCCCGACGCACAGAGCCAGCTATTACGCGGGGATGGAGGTCTGATGTGCGCGCAGGTTTCCCGACGCACAGAGCCAGCTATGACGCGAGGATGGAGGTCTGATGTGCGCGCAGGTTTCCCGACGCACAGAGCCAGCTATTACGCGGGGATGGAGGTCTGATGTGCGCGCAGGTTTCCCGACGCACAGAGCCAGCTATTACGCGGGGATGGAGGTCTGATGTGCGCGCAGGTTTCCCGACGCACAGAGCCAGCTATTACGCGGGGATGGAGGTCTGATGTGCGCGCAGGTTTCCCGACGCACAGAGCCAGCTATTACGCGGGGATGGAGGTCTGATGTGCGCGCAGGTTTCCCGACGCACAGAGCCAGCTATGACGCGAGGATGGAGGTCTGATCTGCTGGCAGGTTTACCAACGCACAGAGCCAGTTATTACGCGGGGATGGAGGTCTGATCTGCTGGCTTTTTACCCCGACAAGGTGACAGCTTTAGCCTCTGTTTTTGCTCAGGGATGCAGCTTCCCCGGGAGGACTTTTTATTTCATCTTATACCCCCCCTGGAGCCCAGTCACAGTCTTTATTTTAGCCAGAGATGAGTCGAGTTGAGGCGGACTATATTCTTTTATTTCCCCGGGAGGACTTTTTATTTTATCTTATACTGCCCCCTGGAGCCCAGTCGCAGCCTTTATTTTAGCCAGAGATGAGGCTAGTTGAGGCGGACTATATTGTTTTATTTCCCCTGGAGGACTTTTTATTTTATCTTATACTGCCCCCTGGAGCCCAGTCACAGTCTTTATTTTAGCCAGAGATGAGGCGAGTTGAGGCCGACTATATTGTTTTAATTCCTGCCGCCCCCAGCAGCCAGCCACAGTCTTTATTTTAGCCAGAGATGAGGCGAGTTGAGGCGGACTATATTGTTTTATTTCCTGCCGCCCCCAGCAGCCAGCCACAGTCTTTATTTTAGCCAGAGATGAGGCGAGTTGAGGCGGACTATATTGTTTTAATTCCTGCCGCCCCCAGCAGCCAGCCACAGTCTTTATTTTAGCCAGGCACGGCCCCCCTTTCATTGCACTGTATTCTTTTAATTTTTAAGCCACCACCAGCCCCCCAAGGCCTGTGTTTTAGCCCGAAATGAGGCTATTTTCGGCCGAGCTGTAATCCCAGCGAACGTCCACCAGAGGGCGGGTTTTCCCCGCTGAAGTTTGACAGAGATATGGAGCTTTGAACGGCGGACTTTTTGTTTTGATTCCTGCAGCTTGCTACAGCCTGTGTTTTAGCCAGGCACGGCCCCCCTGTCATTGCACTGTATTCTTTTAATTTTTAAGCCACCACCAGCCCCCCAAGGCCTGTGTTTTAGCCTGAAATGAGGCTATTTACTGTGCATGTGTTTGATGTGTCTGCAATAAAGCTGCTGCTGGTGTTGATTTGATCTCTCTCTCTCTCTCTCTCTCTCTCTCTCTCTCTCTCTCTCTCTCTCTCTCTCTCTCTCTCTCTCTCTCTCTGTCTTTCTCTCTCTCTCACACACACACACACACACACACACACACACACACACACACACACACACACACACACACACACACACACACACACACACACAGCCAGGCTTGTGCCACACATTACGCGGTGATGGAGGTGCGATGTGCGCGCAGGTTTCCCGACGCACGGCCGGCGCACAGAGCCAGCTATTACGCGGGGATGGAGGTCTGATGTGCGCGCAGGTTTCCCGACGCACGGCCGGCTCACAGAGCCAGTTATTACGCGGGGATGGAGGTGGGATGTGCGCGAAGGTTTCCCGACGCACGGCCGGCGCACAGAGCCAGCTATTACGCGGGGATGGAGGTCTGATGTGCGCGCAGGTTTCCCGACGCACAGAGCCAGTTATTACGCGGGGATGGAGGTCTGATGTGCGCGCAGGTTTCCCGACGCACAGAGCCAGTTATTACGCGGGGATGGAGGTCTGATGTGCGCACAGGTTTCCCGACGCACAGAGCCAGCTATGACGCGAGGATGGAGGTCTGATGTGCGCGCAGGTTTCCCGACGCACAGAGCCAGCTATGACGCGAGGATGGAGGTCTGATGTGCGCGCAGGTTTCCCGACGCACAGAGCCAGCTATTACGCGGGGATGGAGGTCTGATGTGCGCGCGCAGGTTTCCCGACGCACAGAGCCAGCTATTACGCGGGGATGGAGGTCTGATGTGCGCGCGCAGGTTTCCCGACGCACAGAGCCAGCTATGACGCGAGGATGGAGGTCTGATCTGCTGGCAGGTTTCCCGACGCACAGAGCCAGCTATGACGCGAGGATGGAGGTCTGATGTGCGCGCACAGGTTTCCCGACGCACAGAGCCAGCTATGACGCGAGGATGGAGGTCTGATGTGCGCGCGCAGGTTTCCCGACGCACAGAGCCAGCTATGACGCGAGGATGGAGGTCTGATGTGCGCGCGCAGGTTTCCCGACGCACAGAGCCAGCTATTACGCGGGGATGGAGGTCTGATGTGCGCGCAGGTTTCCCGACGCACAGAGCCAGCTATTACGCGGGGATGGAGGTCTGATGTGCGCGCGCAGGTTTCCCGACGCACAGAGCCAGCTATTACGCGGGGATGGAGGTCTGATGTGCGCGCGCAGGTTTCCCGACGCACAGAGCCAGCTATGACGCGAGGATGGAGGTCTGATGTGCGCGCAGGTTTCCCGACGCACAGAGCCAGCTATGACGCGAGGATGGAGGTCTGATGTGCGCGCGCAGGTTTCCCGACGCACAGAGCCAGCTATGACGCGAGGATGGAGGTCTGATGTGCGCGCGCAGGTTTCCCGACGCACAGAGCCAGCTATTACGCGAGGATGGAGGTCTGATGTGCGCGCGCAGGTTTCCCGACGCACAGAGCCAGCTATGACGCGAGGATGGAGGTCTGATGTGCGCGCGCAGGTTTCCCGACGCACAGAGCCAGCTATTACGCGGGGATGGAGGTCTGATGTGCGCGCAGGTTTCCCGACGCACAGAGCCAGCTATTACGCGGGGATGGAGGTCTGATGTGCGCGCGCAGGTTTCCCGACGCACAGAGCCAGCTATTACGCGGGGATGGAGGTCTGATGTGCGCGCAGGTTTCCCGACGCACAGAGCCAGCTATGACGCGAGGATGGAGGTCTGATGTGCGCGCAGGTTTCCCGACGCACAGAGCCAGCTATTACGCGGGGATGGAGGTCTGATGTGCGCGCAGGTTTCCCGACGCACAGAGCCAGCTATTACGCGGGGATGGAGGTCTGATGTGCGCGCAGGTTTCCCGACGCACAGAGCCAGCTATTACGCGGGGATGGAGGTCTGATGTGCGCGCAGGTTTCCCGACGCACAGAGCCAGCTATGACGCGAGGATGGAGGTCTGATGTGCGCGCGCAGGTTTCCCGACGCACAGAGCCAGCTATGACGCGAGGATGGAGGTCTGATGTGCGCGCGCAGGTTTCCCGACGCACAGAGCCAGCTATGACGCGAGGATGGAGGTCTGATGTGCGCGCGCAGGTTTCCCGACGCACAGAGCCAGCTATTACGCGAGGATGGAGGTCTGATGTGCGCGCGCAGGTTTCCCGACGCACAGAGCCAGCTATGACGCGAGGATGGAGGTCTGATGTGCGCGCGCAGGTTTCCCGACGCACAGAGCCAGCTATTACGCGGGGATGGAGGTCTGATGTGCGCGCAGGTTTCCCGACGCACAGAGCCAGCTATTACGCGGGGATGGAGGTCTGATGTGCGCGCGCAGGTTTCCCGACGCACAGAGCCAGCTATTACGCGGGGATGGAGGTCTGATGTGCGCGCGCAGGTTTCCCGACGCACAGAGCCAGCTATTACGCGGGGATGGAGGTCTGATGTGCGCGCAGGTTTCCCGACGCACAGAGCCAGCTATGACGCGAGGATGGAGGTCTGATGTGCGCGCAGGTTTCCCGACGCACAGAGCCAGCTATTACGCGGGGATGGAGGTCTGATGTGCGCGCAGGTTTCCCGACGCACAGAGCCAGCTATTACGCGGGGATGGAGGTCTGATGTGCGCGCAGGTTTCCCGACGCACAGAGCCAGCTATTACGCGGGGATGGAGGTCTGATGTGCGCGCAGGTTTCCCGACGCACAGAGCCAGCTATTACGCGGGGATGGAGGTCTGATGTGCGCGCAGGTTTCCCGACGCACAGAGCCAGCTATGACGCGAGGATGGAGGTCTGATCTGCTGGCAGGTTTACCAACGCACAGAGCCAGTTATTACGCGGGGATGGAGGTCTGATCTGCTGGCTTTTTACCCCGACAAGGTGACAGCTTTAGCCTCTGTTTTTGCTCAGGGATGCAGCTTCCCCGGGAGGACTTTTTATTTCATCTTATACCCCCCCTGGAGCCCAGTCACAGTCTTTATTTTAGCCAGAGATGAGTCGAGTTGAGGCGGACTATATTCTTTTATTTCCCCGGGAGGACTTTTTATTTTATCTTATACTGCCCCCTGGAGCCCAGTCGCAGCCTTTATTTTAGCCAGAGATGAGGCTAGTTGAGGCGGACTATATTGTTTTATTTCCCCTGGAGGACTTTTTATTTTATCTTATACTGCCCCCTGGAGCCCAGTCACAGTCTTTATTTTAGCCAGAGATGAGGCGAGTTGAGGCCGACTATATTGTTTTAATTCCTGCCGCCCCCAGCAGCCAGCCACAGTCTTTATTTTAGCCAGAGATGAGGCGAGTTGAGGCGGACTATATTGTTTTATTTCCTGCCGCCCCCAGCAGCCAGCCACAGTCTTTATTTTAGCCAGAGATGAGGCGAGTTGAGGCGGACTATATTGTTTTAATTCCTGCCGCCCCCAGCAGCCAGCCACAGTCTTTATTTTAGCCAGGCACGGCCCCCCTTTCATTGCACTGTATTCTTTTAATTTTTAAGCCACCACCAGCCCCCCAAGGCCTGTGTTTTAGCCCGAAATGAGGCTATTTTCGGCCGAGCTGTAATCCCAGCGAACGTCCACCAGAGGGCGGGTTTTCCCCGCTGAAGTTTGACAGAGATATGGAGCTTTGAACGGCGGACTTTTTGTTTTGATTCCTGCAGCTTGCTACAGCCTGTGTTTTAGCCAGGCACGGCCCCCCTGTCATTGCACTGTATTCTTTTAATTTTTAAGCCACCACCAGCCCCCCAAGGCCTGTGTTTTAGCCTGAAATGAGGCTATTTACTGTGCATGTGTTTGATGTGTCTGCAATAAAGCTGCTGCTGGTGTTGATTTGATCTCTCTCTCTCTCTCTCTCTCTCTCTCTCTCTCTCTCTCTCTCTCTCTCTCTCTCTCTCTCTCTCTCTCTCTCTCTCTGTCTTTCTCTCTCTCTCACACACACACACACACACACACACACACACACACACACACACACACACACACACACACACACACACACACACACACACACACACAGCCGGGCTTGTGCCACACATTACGCGGTGATGGAGGTGCGATGTGCGCGCAGGTTTCCCGACGCACGGCCGGCGCACAGAGCCAGCTATTACGCGGGGATGGAGGTCTGATGTGCGCGCAGGTTTCCCGACGCACGGCCGGCTCACAGAGCCAGTTATTACGCGGGGATGGAGGTGGGATGTGCGCGAAGGTTTCCCGACGCACGGCCGGCGCACAGAGCCAGCTATTACGCGGGGATGGAGGTCTGATGTGCGCGCGCAGGTTTCCCGACGCACAGAGCCAGCTATGACGCGAGGATGGAGGTCTGATGTGCGCGCGCAGGTTTCCCGACGCACAGAGCCAGCTATGACGCGAGGATGGAGGTCTGATGTGCGCGCGCAGGTTTCCCGACGCACAGAGCCAGCTATTACGCGGGGATGGAGGTCTGATGTGCGCGCAGGTTTCCCGACGCACAGAGCCAGCTATTACGCGGGGATGGAGGTCTGATGTGCGCGCGCAGGTTTCCCGACGCACAGAGCCAGCTATTACGCGGGGATGGAGGTCTGATGTGCGCGCGCAGGTTTCCCGACGCACAGAGCCAGCTATTACGCGGGGATGGAGGTCTGATGTGCGCGCAGGTTTCCCGACGCACAGAGCCAGCTATTACGCGGGGATGGAGGTCTGATGTGCGCGCAGGTTTCCCGACGCACAGAGCCAGCTATTACGCGGGGATGGAGGTCTGATGTGCGCGCAGGTTTCCCGACGCACAGAGCCAGCTATGACGCGAGGATGGAGGTCTGATGTGCGCGCGCAGGTTTCCCGACGCACAGAGCCAGCTATGACGCGAGGATGGAGGTCTGATGTGCGCGCGCAGGTTTCCCGACGCACAGAGCCAGCTATGACGCGAGGATGGAGGTCTGATGTGCGCGCGCAGGTTTCCCGACGCACAGAGCCAGCTATTACGCGAGGATGGAGGTCTGATGTGCGCGCGCAGGTTTCCCGACGCACAGAGCCAGCTATGACGCGAGGATGGAGGTCTGATGTGCGCGCGCAGGTTTCCCGACGCACAGAGCCAGCTATTACGCGGGGATGGAGGTCTGATGTGCGCGCGCAGGTTTCCCGACGCACAGAGCCAGCTATTACGCGGGGATGGAGGTCTGATGTGCGCGCAGGTTTCCCGACGCACAGAGCCAGCTATTACGCGGGGATGGAGGTCTGATGTGCGCGCAGGTTTCCCGACGCACAGAGCCAGCTATGACGCGAGGATGGAGGTCTGATGTGCGCGCAGGTTTCCCGACGCACAGAGCCAGCTATTACGCGGGGATGGAGGTCTGATGTGCGCGCAGGTTTCCCGACGCACAGAGCCAGCTATTACGCGGGGATGGAGGTCTGATGTGCGCGCAGGTTTCCCGACGCACAGAGCCAGCTATTACGCGGGGATGGAGGTCTGATGTGCGCGCAGGTTTCCCGACGCACAGAGCCAGCTATTACGCGGGGATGGAGGTCTGATGTGCGCGCAGGTTTCCCGACGCACAGAGCCAGCTATGACGCGAGGATGGAGGTCTGATCTGCTGGCAGGTTTACCAACGCACAGAGCCAGTTATTACGCGGGGATGGAGGTCTGATCTGCTGGCTTTTTACCCCGACAAGGTGACAGCTTTAGCCTCTGTTTTTGCTCAGGGATGCAGCTTCCCCGGGAGGACTTTTTATTTCATCTTATACCCCCCCTGGAGCCCAGTCACAGTCTTTATTTTAGCCAGAGATGAGTCGAGTTGAGGCGGACTATATTCTTTTATTTCCCCGGGAGGACTTTTTATTTTATCTTATACTGCCCCCTGGAGCCCAGTCGCAGCCTTTATTTTAGCCAGAGATGAGGCTAGTTGAGGCGGACTATATTGTTTTATTTCCCCTGGAGGACTTTTTATTTTATCTTATACTGCCCCCTGGAGCCCAGTCACAGTCTTTATTTTAGCCAGAGATGAGGCGAGTTGAGGCCGACTATATTGTTTTAATTCCTGCCGCCCCCAGCAGCCAGCCACAGTCTTTATTTTAGCCAGAGATGAGGCGAGTTGAGGCGGACTATATTGTTTTAATTCCTGCCGCCCCCAGCAGCCAGCCACAGTCTTTATTTTAGCCAGAGATGAGGCGAGTTGAGGCGGACTATATTGTTTTAATTCCTGCCGCCCCCAGCAGCCAGCCACAGTCTTTATTTTAGCCAGGCACGGCCCCCCTTTCATTGCACTGTATTCTTTTAATTTTTAAGCCACCACCAGCCCCCCAAGGCCTGTGTTTTAGCCCGAAATGAGGCTATTTTCGGCCGAGCTGTAATCCCAGCGAACGTCCACCAGAGGGCGGGTTTTCCCCGCTGAAGTTTGACAGAGATATGGAGCTTTGAACGGCGGACTTTTTGTTTTGATTCCTGCAGCTTGCTACAGCCTGTGTTTTAGCCAGGCACGGCCCCCCTGTCATTGCACTGTATTCTTTTAATTTTTAAGCCACCACCAGCCCCCCAAGGCCTGTGTTTTAGCCTGAAATGAGGCTATTTACTGTGCATGTGTTTGATGTGTCTGCAATAAAGCTGCTGCTGGTGTTGATTTGATCTCTCTCTCTCTCTCTCTCTCTCTCTCTCTCTCTCTCTCTCTCTCTCTCTCTCTCTCTCTCTCTCTCTCTCTCTCTCTCTCTCTCTGTCTTTCTCTCTCTCTCACACACACACACACACACACACACACACACACACACACACACACACACACACACACACACACACACACACACACACACACACACACACACACACACACACACACACACAGCCAGGCTTGTGCCACACATTACGCGGTGATGGAGGTGCGATGTGCGCGCAGGTTTCCCGACGCACGGCCGGCGCACAGAGCCAGCTATTACGCGGGGATGGAGGTCTGATGTGCGCGCAGGTTTCCCGACGCACGGCCGGCTCACAGAGCCAGTTATTACGCGGGGATGGAGGTGGGATGTGCGCGCAGGTTTCCCGACGCACGGCCGGCTCACAGAGCCAGTTATTACGCGGGGATGGAGGTCTGATGTGCGCGCAGGTTTCCCGACGCACAGAGCCAGTTATTACGCGGGGATGGAGGTCTGATGTGCGCGCAGGTTTCCCGACGCACAGAGCCAGTTATTACGCGGGGATGGAGGTCTGATGTGCGCACAGGTTTCCCGACGCACAGAGCCAGCTATGACGCGAGGATGGAGGTCTGATGTGCGCGCGCAGGTTTCCCGACGCACAGAGCCAGCTATGACGCGAGGATGGAGGTCTGATCTGCTGGCAGGTTTCCCGACGCACAGAGCCAGCTATGACGCGGGGATGGAGGTCTGATGTGCGCGCAGGTTTCCCGACGCACAGAGCCAGCTATGACGCGAGGATGGAGGTCTGATGTGCGCGCGCAGGTTTCCCGACGCACAGAGCCAGCTATTACGCGGGGATGGAGGTCTGATGTGCGCGCAGGTTTCCCGACGCACAGAGCCAGCTATTACGCGGGGATGGAGGTCTGATGTGCGCGCGCAGGTTTCCCGACGCACAGAGCCAGCTATTACGCGGGGATGGAGGTCTGATGTGCGCGCGCAGGTTTCCCGACGCACAGAGCCAGCTATTACGCGGGGATGGAGGTCTGATGTGCGCGCAGGTTTCCCGACGCACAGAGCCAGCTATTACGCGGGGATGGAGGTCTGATGTGCGCGCAGGTTTCCCGACGCACAGAGCCAGCTATGACGCGAGGATGGAGGTCTGATGTGCGCGCGCAGGTTTCCCGACGCACAGAGCCAGCTATGACGCGAGGATGGAGGTCTGATGTGCGCGCGCAGGTTTCCCGACGCACAGAGCCAGCTATGACGCGAGGATGGAGGTCTGATGTGCGCGCGCAGGTTTCCCGACGCACAGAGCCAGCTATTACGCGAGGATGGAGGTCTGATGTGCGCGCGCAGGTTTCCCGACGCACAGAGCCAGCTATGACGCGAGGATGGAGGTCTGATGTGCGCGCGCAGGTTTCCCGACGCACAGAGCCAGCTATGACGCGAGGATGGAGGTCTGATGTGCGCGCGCAGGTTTCCCGACGCACAGAGCCAGCTATGACGCGAGGATGGAGGTCTGATGTGCGCGCGCAGGTTTCCCGACGCACAGAGCCAGCTATTACGCGAGGATGGAGGTCTGATGTGCGCGCGCAGGTTTCCCGACGCACAGAGCCAGCTATGACGCGAGGATGGAGGTCTGATGTGCGCGCGCAGGTTTCCCGACGCACAGAGCCAGCTATTACGCGGGGATGGAGGTCTGATGTGCGCGCAGGTTTCCCGACGCACAGAGCCAGCTATTACGCGGGGATGGAGGTCTGATGTGCGCGCGCAGGTTTCCCGACGCACAGAGCCAGCTATTACGCGGGGATGGAGGTCTGATGTGCGCGCGCAGGTTTCCCGACGCACAGAGCCAGCTATTACGCGGGGATGGAGGTCTGATGTGCGCGCAGGTTTCCCGACGCACAGAGCCAGCTATGACGCGAGGATGGAGGTCTGATGTGCGCGCAGGTTTCCCGACGCACAGAGCCAGCTATTACGCGGGGATGGAGGTCTGATGTGCGCGCAGGTTTCCCGACGCACAGAGCCAGCTATTACGCGGGGATGGAGGTCTGATGTGCGCGCAGGTTTCCCGACGCACAGAGCCAGCTATTACGCGGGGATGGAGGTCTGATGTGCGCGCAGGTTTCCCGACGCACAGAGCCAGCTATTACGCGGGGATGGAGGTCTGATGTGCGCGCAGGTTTCCCGACGCACAGAGCCAGCTATTACGCGGGGATGGAGGTCTGATGTGCGCGCAGGTTTCCCGACGCACAGAGCCAGCTATTACGCGAGGATGGAGGTCTGATCTGCTGGCAGGTTTACCAACGCACAGAGCCAGTTATTACGCGGGGATGGAGGTCTGATCTGCTGGCTTTTTACCCCGACAAGGTGACAGCTTTAGCCTCTGTTTTTGCTCAGGGATGCAGCTTCCCCGGGAGGACTTTTTATTTCATCTTATACCCCCCCTGGAGCCCAGTCACAGTCTTTATTTTAGCCAGAGATGAGTCGAGTTGAGGCGGACTATATTCTTTTATTTCCCCGGGAGGACTTTTTATTTTATCTTATACTGCCCCCTGGAGCCCAGTCGCAGCCTTTATTTTAGCCAGAGATGAGGCTAGTTGAGGCGGACTATATTGTTTTATTTCCCCTGGAGGACTTTTTATTTTATCTTATACTGCCCCCTGGAGCCCAGTCACAGTCTTTATTTTAGCCAGAGATGAGGCGAGTTGAGGCCGACTATATTGTTTTAATTCCTGCCGCCCCCAGCAGCCAGCCACAGTCTTTATTTTAGCCAGAGATGAGGCGAGTTGAGGCGGACTATATTGTTTTATTTCCTGCCGCCCCCAGCAGCCAGCCACAGTCTTTATTTTAGCCAGAGATGAGGCGAGTTGAGGCGGACTATATTGTTTTAATTCCTGCCGCCCCCAGCAGCCAGCCACAGTCTTTATTTTAGCCAGGCACGGCCCCCCTTTCATTGCACTGTATTCTTTTAATTTTTAAGCCACCACCAGCCCCCCAAGGCCTGTGTTTTAGCCCGAAATGAGGCTATTTTCGGCCGAGCTGTAATCCCAGCGAACGTCCACCAGAGGGCGGGTTTTCCCCGCTGAAGTTTGACAGAGATATGGAGCTTTGAACGGCGGACTTTTTGTTTTGATTCCTGCAGCTTGCTACAGCCTGTGTTTTAGCCAGGCACGGCCCCCCTGTCATTGCACTGTATTCTTTTAATTTTTAAGCCACCACCAGCCCCCCAAGGCCTGTGTTTTAGCCTGAAATGAGGCTATTTACTGTGCATGTGTTTGATGTGTCTGCAATAAAGCTGCTGCTGGTGTTGATTTGATCTCTCTCTCTCTCTCTCTCTCTCTCTCTCTCTCTCTCTCTCTCTCTCTCTCTCTCTCTCTCTCTCTCTCTCTCTCTCTCTCTGTCTTTCTCTCTCTCTCACACACACACACACACACACACACACACACACACACACACACACACACACACACACACACACACACACACACACACACACACACACACACACACACACACACAGCCAGGCTTGTGCCACACATTACGCGGTGATGGAGGTGCGATGTGCGCGCAGGTTTCCCGACGCACGGCCGGCGCACAGAGCCAGCTATTACGCGGGGATGGAGGTCTGATGTGCGCGCAGGTTTCCCGACGCACGGCCGGCTCACAGAGCCAGTTATTACGCGGGGATGGAGGTGGGATGTGCGCGCAGGTTTCCCGACGCACGGCCGGCTCACAGAGCCAGTTATTACGCGGGGATGGAGGTCTGATGTGCGCGCAGGTTTCCCGACGCACAGAGCCAGTTATTACGCGGGGATGGAGGTCTGATGTGCGCGCAGGTTTCCCGACGCACAGAGCCAGTTATTACGCGGGGATGGAGGTCTGATGTGCGCACAGGTTTCCCGACGCACAGAGCCAGCTATGACGCGAGGATGGAGGTCTGATGTGCGCGCGCAGGTTTCCCGACGCACAGAGCCAGCTATGACGCGAGGATGGAGGTCTGATCTGCTGGCAGGTTTCCCGACGCACAGAGCCAGCTATGACGCGGGGATGGAGGTCTGATGTGCGCGCAGGTTTCCCGACGCACAGAGCCAGCTATGACGCGAGGATGGAGGTCTGATGTGCGCGCGCAGGTTTCCCGACGCACAGAGCCAGCTATTACGCGGGGATGGAGGTCTGATGTGCGCGCAGGTTTCCCGACGCACAGAGCCAGCTATTACGCGGGGATGGAGGTCTGATGTGCGCGCGCAGGTTTCCCGACGCACAGAGCCAGCTATTACGCGGGGATGGAGGTCTGATGTGCGCGCGCAGGTTTCCCGACGCACAGAGCCAGCTATTACGCGGGGATGGAGGTCTGATGTGCGCGCAGGTTTCCCGACGCACAGAGCCAGCTATTACGCGGGGATGGAGGTCTGATGTGCGCGCAGGTTTCCCGACGCACAGAGCCAGCTATGACGCGAGGATGGAGGTCTGATGTGCGCGCGCAGGTTTCCCGACGCACAGAGCCAGCTATGACGCGAGGATGGAGGTCTGATGTGCGCGCGCAGGTTTCCCGACGCACAGAGCCAGCTATGACGCGAGGATGGAGGTCTGATGTGCGCGCGCAGGTTTCCCGACGCACAGAGCCAGCTATTACGCGAGGATGGAGGTCTGATGTGCGCGCGCAGGTTTCCCGACGCACAGAGCCAGCTATGACGCGAGGATGGAGGTCTGATGTGCGCGCGCAGGTTTCCCGACGCACAGAGCCAGCTATGACGCGAGGATGGAGGTCTGATGTGCGCGCGCAGGTTTCCCGACGCACAGAGCCAGCTATGACGCGAGGATGGAGGTCTGATGTGCGCGCGCAGGTTTCCCGACGCACAGAGCCAGCTATTACGCGAGGATGGAGGTCTGATGTGCGCGCGCAGGTTTCCCGACGCACAGAGCCAGCTATGACGCGAGGATGGAGGTCTGATGTGCGCGCGCAGGTTTCCCGACGCACAGAGCCAGCTATTACGCGGGGATGGAGGTCTGATGTGCGCGCAGGTTTCCCGACGCACAGAGCCAGCTATTACGCGGGGATGGAGGTCTGATGTGCGCGCGCAGGTTTCCCGACGCACAGAGCCAGCTATTACGCGGGGATGGAGGTCTGATGTGCGCGCGCAGGTTTCCCGACGCACAGAGCCAGCTATTACGCGGGGATGGAGGTCTGATGTGCGCGCAGGTTTCCCGACGCACAGAGCCAGCTATGACGCGAGGATGGAGGTCTGATGTGCGCGCAGGTTTCCCGACGCACAGAGCCAGCTATTACGCGGGGATGGAGGTCTGATGTGCGCGCAGGTTTCCCGACGCACAGAGCCAGCTATTACGCGGGGATGGAGGTCTGATGTGCGCGCAGGTTTCCCGACGCACAGAGCCAGCTATTACGCGGGGATGGAGGTCTGATGTGCGCGCAGGTTTCCCGACGCA
>NW_027636778.1:0-25930 GCF_947650265.1 Symphodus melops | reverse complement strand
CGGGTTAGGGTTAGGGTTAGGTCTGGGTAAAAGCGCAGCGTCCTCTGGAGGACGCTACGGGGGGCACGGGCTCTCGGGGGGACCAACGGTTTTAATAAGTAATTAAAACTTTGCAATTAAAACCCTCCTTAAAAACCAAAAGGTTTTCATTAAGACCCTCTTAAGACACTCTAAAATTTGGTTTTAATTAAAAAGGTAACCGGACCACCGCGCAGGAGAGGTCGGCGGAGCTCTGTAGCTGGCTAAAACCTACCCCGTCCCAGGGCCTCCGATAAAAACACCAAGGAGCTGAATGACTTTCATTGTCCTAGAATTTAAGAAAGAGAAAATTAAAAGCTAAATAAATAAAAAAATAAAATCAATAATTTAAAACAGATAAAATAAAGATCCTATTTATAAGTGCCCTGAACTGAATTAAAAGGCCTGGCAAAAGTTAAGTATAAATGTATCTACAAAATAAAAGAATAAGTGTTAAAATTGATAAAAGGTTAGTTAATAAATGTAAAAAAGTGCATAAATAAAATAAGTGCTTAAATTCACATTAAAACCACACTCATAAAAATACATGGGTTAGTAAAATTGTAGAAACATATATACATCTTTATTTACACTTGTTAAAACATCTTAATGCAGTTCATAAAATAATAGGATCTTTGTTGATTAAGTTAAAGGAGGATAAGAAAGTAAACAAGTATAAGACAAGGAGAGGTCCAATAAAATGTCATAAAACAGGGCAAGATGTCTTTAAAAAAGGTTTTTGTTATTTGTTAAAAAGTGTTAGGGTTAGGGTTAGGGTTAGGGTTAGGGTTAGGGTTAGGGTTAAGGGTTAGGGTTAGGGTTAGGGTTGGGGTTTGGGATCGGGTTAGGGTTAGGGTTAGGGGTTAGGGTTAGGGGTTAGGGTTAGGGTTAGGGGTTAGGGTTAGGGATAGGGGAAGGGTTAGGGTTAGGGATAGGGGAAGGGTTAGGGTTAGGGTTAGGGATAGGGGAAGGGTTAGGGTTAGGGTTAGGGGAAGGGTTAGGGTTAGGGATAGGGGAAGGGTTAGGGTTAGGGTTAGGGATGGGGGAAGGGTTAGGGTTAGGGATAGGGGAAGGGTTAGGGTTAGGGTTAGGGATAGGGGAAAGGTTAAGGTTAGGGTTAGGGGACCCGATCCAGTGCGCTGGCCATCACAGCTCCCCAGAGAGATCATGCCCTACCTCTCATTGAGGCCGTGGGGATGTCGCGTGCCCAGCCTCATGATCCAGAGGCGTTCGGACCTCCGCCTCTGAGCCACGCTCCATCTGGGGTCGGCCTCAAGGACAGAGACACGGACCGCGTCCCATCCGTGGAGGACATAGTGTCCCACCACCAGCCTCTGAGTCTCCTTCTTTCTCAAAATGTTGTGCCGATGCTGAGTGAACCTCACCAGGATTGTGTTTCCTGTCTCCCCAACATACTTTGCCCCACAGGTAGCACAGGTAATCAGGTAAACACAATTCCTGGTGAGAGGGCTTCCCCGCAGCTGGCAGCGAAAAATTGTGTTTGTCTTTGTATTTTGCAGCCATGTCTGGTGCTTGAAAAATTGTCTGTGACCTCTGGGTGCAGAGGTCAACAGAGATGGCAGTTTAGCCTTCACTAAATAGGATTGGAGATTCCTATTTTTTCGATAGGCTGCGATGATCCTCCTCTCCTGCAGCACCTGTGTGTCTGCCATAAAGGAGGTGAAATGACCCCTAATTACCCTCACAAGCTTCACGGTCGATGGTGAAAATGTAGTGACAAAGGGGAGGATTGGAGAGGTCTGTTCAGGCCTTTTCTCCAGAAAAGTCTTGAGACTTTTCCTTAAAAAGGAGCGAGGGTACCCTCTAGTGGCCAGAGCTGAGAACAGCGTTTTTGTGGCCTGTTTAAAATCCCCTTTGTCACTACAAATCCTATGAAACCTCAGGAGCTGAGATTAGGGTTAGGGTTAGGGTTAGGGTTAGGGTTAGGGGTTAGGGTTAGGGTTAGGGTTAGGGTTAGGGTAAGGGTTAGGGTTAGGGTTAGGGTTAGGTCTGGGTAAAAGCGCAGCGTCCTCTGGAGGACGCTACGGGGGGCACGGGCTCTCGGGGGGACCAACAGTTTTAATAAGTAATTAAAACTTTGCAATTAAAACCCTCCTTAAAAACCAAAAGGTTTTCATTAAGACCCTCTTAAGACACTCTAAAATTTGGTTTTAATTAAAAAGGTAACCGGACCACCGCGCAGGAGAGGTCGGCGGAGCTCTGTAGCTGGCTAAAACCTACCCCGTCCCAGGACCTCCGATAAAAACACCAAGGAGCTGAATGACTTTCATTGTCCTAGAAATTAAGAAAGAGAAAATTAAAAGCTAAATAAATAAAATAAATAATTTAAAACAGATAAAATAAAGATCCTATTTATAAGTGCCCTGAACTGAATTAAAAGGCCTGGCGAAAGTTAAGTATAAATGTATCTACAAAATAAAAGAATAAGTGTTAAAATTGATAAAAGGTTAGTTAATAAATGTAAAAAAGTGCATAAATAAAATAAGTGCTTAAATTCACATTAAAACCACACTCATAAAAATACATGGGTTAGTAGGGTTAGGGTTAGGGTTAGGGTTAGGGTTAGGGTTAGGGGAAAGAATGGGCAAGAGGTTTGAACCACAAGGTGGCTCCCGCACTTGCAAATGCACGGTCCATGAACCCACCTAGGTTACCCTGCAACCCCATTGTCCATCGAGGTCCCATTTGTGACCGCGTTTCCACTTCCGAGGTCCGTTTTTGAACTCTCTGTGGGATTGGGTGAGCGTGTGTTTGTGTTGACCTCTATTTTGAGGTCCTGTGTGAGGTGGAGACCTCTATTTTGAGGTTATGTGTGAGGTGGAGGCCTCTATTTTGAGGACCTATGTGAGGTGGAGACCTCTATTTTGAGGTCATGTGTGAGGTGGAGACCTCTATTTTGAGGTTATGTGTGAGGTGGAGGCCTCTATTTTGAGGACCTATGTGAGGCGGAGACCTCTATTTTGAGGTTATGTGTGAGATGGAGACCTCTATTTTGAGGTTATGTATGAGGTGGAGGCCTCTATTTTGAGGACCTATGTGAGGTGGAGGCCTCTATTTTGAGGACCTATGTGAGGTGGAGACCTCTATTTTGAGGTTATGTGTGAGGTGGAGGCCTCTATTTTGAGGACCTATGTGAGGTGGAGACCTCTATTTTGAGGTTATGTGTGAGGTGGAGGCCTCTATTTTGAGGACCTATGTGAGGTGGAGACCTCTATTTTGAGGTTATGTGTGAGGTGGAGGCCTCTATTTTGAGGACCTATGTGAGGTGGAGACCTCTATTTTGAGGTCACGTGTGAGGCGGAGACCTCTATTTTGAGGTTATGTGTGAGGTGGAGACCTCTATTTTGAGGTCACGTGTGAGGCGGAGACCTCTATTTTGAGGTCACGTGTGAGGCGGAGGCCTCTATTTTGAGGTTATGTGTGAGGTGGAGACCTCTATTTTGAGGTCACGTGTGAGGCGGAGACCTCTATTTTGAGGTCACGTGTGAGGCGGAGGCCTCTATTTTGAGGACCTATGTGAGGTGGAGACCTCTATTTTGAGGTCACGTGTGAGGCGGAGACCTCTATTTTGAGGTTATGTGTGAGGTGGAGACCTCTATTTTGAGGTTATGTGTGAGGTGGAGGCCTCTATTTTGAGGACCTGTGAGGTGGAGACCTCTATTTTGAGGTCATGTGTGAGGCGGAGACCTCTATTTTGAGGTTATGTGTGAGTTGGAGGCCTCTATTTTGAGGTCCTGTTCTATTATCGAGTCTGGTTGCAACGTTTCGGTACGGATTGGTACCTTCTTCAGGCAAGACTCGATTCATTATTTGTTTCGTGGAAGGAACGTGTGACTGTATATATATGTGTATTTTTGTTTTTAAGGGTATTCTCTGATTAAATATTTTTTTCGTGGAAGGAAAGTGTGACTGTATATATGTATATTTGTTTTTTAGGGGTATTCTCTGATTTGGATTAAAGTTTCGTGTCAAATTGGAGTCCCAGTTTCGTGTGTCTGGTTTGGGCTGAGAGGGACTGAGCAGTGGCCTGTGTGAGCCGTATTTATATTCTCTGCTGCAGCAGTGGGGAGGGGCCAGATCAAAGCCCCCAGCAGTCAGGCAGATTTTTTTCTGCTCCGTGTTCACGTCACGAAAGAGTGGCGGAGTCTGTGCAGGCCATAGGCCTACTTTTCGAATTTCGAGTGCTTTGTGCACTTGGTAAACCCTGTGAATTGATAGAGAAATGTATTATTTATTTTTTGAGGTAAGTATTGGAGTTATGTAATTTATTTATGTGTGAGGTAAGTATATATGTTATTTATTAATGAGGTAAGTATGTGTTTATGTAAATTATTCGTGTGAGGTAAGTATGTGTGTGTATATATGTTTTTTTAAGGACTTGTTTATGTTTCAGGGTGCCAATTAATTGTATTGATTGAATGAGACCCAAGGGTTAAGTTTTAGGGTCAAAGGTCAGAGGAAGGTGTCCTTAAAAATTAATTTTGGTCCTAATAAAGTCCCCCCGGTTCGGTTTAGGCACTTTAAGGGACTAATTGAGGGGCCCGACGGTTAGGTTTAGGGCCAGAGGTTAGGGTTAGGGTTAGGTTTAGGGCCAGGTTTAGGCATTTTCAAGAGACCAGAGACTAATTGAGGGGCCAAAGGTTAGGTTTAGGGCCAGAGGTTAGGGTTAGGGTTAGGGTCAGGGCCAGGTTTAGGCATTTTCAAGAGACTAGAGACTAATTGGGGGGCCAAAGGTTAGGTTTAGGGCCAGAGGTTAGGGTTAGGGTTAGGGCCAGTTTTAGGCATTTTCAAGAGACCAGAGACTAATTCAGGAGCCAAAGGTTAGGTTTAGGGCCAGGGGTTCGGAGACGGTGTCCTTAATAGAGTCCACAAGGTTCGGTTTAGGCACGGATGAGAAACGAGACACGTAAGGTCCCCAGTGTGTGAGGGGCCGCAGGGGCCCAGGTGAGCAGGCACAGGCTTGTTAGGGGAAAGAATGGGCAAGAGGTTTGAACCACAAGGTGGCTCCCGCACTTGCAAATGCACGGTCCATGAACCCACCTAGGTTACCCTGCAACCCCATTGTCCATCGAGGTCCCATTTGTGACCGCGTTTCCACTTCCGAGGTCCGTTTTTGAACTCTCTGTGGGATTGGGTGAGCGTGTGTTTGTGTTGACCTCTATTTTGAGGTCCTGTGTGAGGTGGAGACCTCTATTTTGAGGTTATGTGTGAGGTGGAGGCCTCTATTTTGAGGACCTATGTGAGGTGGAGACCTCTATTTTGAGGTCATGTGTGAGGTGGAGACCTCTATTTTGAGGTTATGTGTGAGGTGGAGGCCTCTATTTTGAGGACCTATGTGAGGCGGAGACCTCTATTTTGAGGTTATGTGTGAGATGGAGACCTCTATTTTGAGGTTATGTATGAGGTGGAGGCCTCTATTTTGAGGACCTATGTGAGGTGGAGGCCTCTATTTTGAGGACCTATGTGAGGTGGAGACCTCTATTTTGAGGTTATGTGTGAGGTGGAGGCCTCTATTTTGAGGACCTATGTGAGGTGGAGACCTCTATTTTGAGGTTATGTGTGAGGTGGAGGCCTCTATTTTGAGGACCTATGTGAGGTGGAGACCTCTATTTTGAGGTTATGTGTGAGGTGGAGGCCTCTATTTTGAGGACCTATGTGAGGTGGAGACCTCTATTTTGAGGTCACGTGTGAGGCGGAGACCTCTATTTTGAGGTTATGTGTGAGGTGGAGACCTCTATTTTGAGGTCACGTGTGAGGCGGAGACCTCTATTTTGAGGTCACGTGTGAGGCGGAGGCCTCTATTTTGAGGTTATGTGTGAGGTGGAGACCTCTATTTTGAGGTCACGTGTGAGGCGGAGACCTCTATTTTGAGGTCACGTGTGAGGCGGAGGCCTCTATTTTGAGGACCTATGTGAGGTGGAGACCTCTATTTTGAGGTCACGTGTGAGGCGGAGACCTCTATTTTGAGGTTATGTGTGAGGTGGAGACCTCTATTTTGAGGTTATGTGTGAGGTGGAGGCCTCTATTTTGAGGACCTGTGAGGTGGAGACCTCTATTTTGAGGTCATGTGTGAGGCGGAGACCTCTATTTTGAGGTTATGTGTGAGTTGGAGGCCTCTATTTTGAGGTCCTGTTCTATTATCGAGTCTGGTTGCAACGTTTCGGTACGGATTGGTACCTTCTTCAGGCAAGACTCGATTCATTATTTGTTTCGTGGAAGGAACGTGTGACTGTATATATATGTGTATTTTTGTTTTTAAGGGTATTCTCTGATTAAATATTTTTTTCGTGGAAGGAAAGTGTGACTGTATATATGTATATTTGTTTTTTAGGGGTATTCTCTGATTTGGATTAAAGTTTCGTGTCAAATTGGAGTCCCAGTTTCGTGTGTCTGGTTTGGGCTGAGAGGGACTGAGCAGTGGCCTGTGTGAGCCGTATTTATATTCTCTGCTGCAGCAGTGGGGAGGGGCCAGATCAAAGCCCCCAGCAGTCAGGCAGATTTTTTTCTGCTCCGTGTTCACGTCACGAAAGAGTGGCGGAGTCTGTGCAGGCCATAGGCCTACTTTTCGAATTTCGAGTGCTTTGTGCACTTGGTAAACCCTGTGAATTGATAGAGAAATGTATTATTTATTTTTTGAGGTAAGTATTGGAGTTATGTAATTTATTTATGTGTGAGGTAAGTATATATGTTATTTATTAATGAGGTAAGTATGTGTTTATGTAAATTATTCGTGTGAGGTAAGTATGTGTGTGTATATATGTTTTTTTAAGGACTTGTTTATGTTTCAGGGTGCCAATTAATTGTATTGATTGAATGAGACCCAAGGGTTAAGTTTTAGGGTCAAAGGTCAGAGGAAGGTGTCCTTAAAAATTAATTTTGGTCCTAATAAAGTCCCCCCGGTTCGGTTTAGGCACTTTAAGGGACTAATTGAGGGGCCCGACGGTTAGGTTTAGGGCCAGAGGTTAGGGTTAGGGTTAGGTTTAGGGCCAGGTTTAGGCATTTTCAAGAGACCAGAGACTAATTGAGGGGCCAAAGGTTAGGTTTAGGGCCAGAGGTTAGGGTTAGGGTTAGGGTCAGGGCCAGGTTTAGGCATTTTCAAGAGACTAGAGACTAATTGGGGGGCCAAAGGTTAGGTTTAGGGCCAGAGGTTAGGGTTAGGGTTAGGGCCAGTTTTAGGCATTTTCAAGAGACCAGAGACTAATTCAGGAGCCAAAGGTTAGGTTTAGGGCCAGGGGTTCGGAGACGGTGTCCTTAATAGAGTCCACAAGGTTCGGTTTAGGCACGGATGAGAAACGAGACACGTAAGGTCCCCAGTGTGTGAGGGGCCGCAGGGGCCCAGGTGAGCAGGCACAGGCTTGTTAGGGGAAAGAATGGGCAAGAGGTTTGAACCACAAGGTGGCTCCCGCACTTGCAAATGCACGGTCCATGAACCCACCTAGGTTACCCTGCAACCCCATTGTCCATCGAGGTCCCATTTGTGACCGCGTTTCCACTTCCGAGGTCCGTTTTTGAACTCTCTGTGGGATTGGGTGAGCGTGTGTTTGTGTTGACCTCTATTTTGAGGTCCTGTGTGAGGTGGAGACCTCTATTTTGAGGTTATGTGTGAGGTGGAGGCCTCTATTTTGAGGACCTATGTGAGGTGGAGACCTCTATTTTGAGGTCATGTGTGAGGTGGAGACCTCTATTTTGAGGTTATGTGTGAGGTGGAGGCCTCTATTTTGAGGACCTATGTGAGGCGGAGACCTCTATTTTGAGGTTATGTGTGAGATGGAGACCTCTATTTTGAGGTTATGTATGAGGTGGAGGCCTCTATTTTGAGGACCTATGTGAGGTGGAGGCCTCTATTTTGAGGACCTATGTGAGGTGGAGACCTCTATTTTGAGGTTATGTGTGAGGTGGAGGCCTCTATTTTGAGGACCTATGTGAGGTGGAGACCTCTATTTTGAGGTTATGTGTGAGGTGGAGGCCTCTATTTTGAGGACCTATGTGAGGTGGAGACCTCTATTTTGAGGTTATGTGTGAGGTGGAGGCCTCTATTTTGAGGACCTATGTGAGGTGGAGACCTCTATTTTGAGGTCACGTGTGAGGCGGAGACCTCTATTTTGAGGTTATGTGTGAGGTGGAGACCTCTATTTTGAGGTCACGTGTGAGGCGGAGACCTCTATTTTGAGGTCACGTGTGAGGCGGAGGCCTCTATTTTGAGGTTATGTGTGAGGTGGAGACCTCTATTTTGAGGTCACGTGTGAGGCGGAGACCTCTATTTTGAGGTCACGTGTGAGGCGGAGGCCTCTATTTTGAGGACCTATGTGAGGTGGAGACCTCTATTTTGAGGTCACGTGTGAGGCGGAGACCTCTATTTTGAGGTTATGTGTGAGGTGGAGACCTCTATTTTGAGGTTATGTGTGAGGTGGAGGCCTCTATTTTGAGGACCTGTGAGGTGGAGACCTCTATTTTGAGGTCATGTGTGAGGCGGAGACCTCTATTTTGAGGTTATGTGTGAGTTGGAGGCCTCTATTTTGAGGTCCTGTTCTATTATCGAGTCTGGTTGCAACGTTTCGGTACGGATTGGTACCTTCTTCAGGCAAGACTCGATTCATTATTTGTTTCGTGGAAGGAACGTGTGACTGTATATATATGTGTATTTTTGTTTTTAAGGGTATTCTCTGATTAAATATTTTTTTCGTGGAAGGAAAGTGTGACTGTATATATGTATATTTGTTTTTTAGGGGTATTCTCTGATTTGGATTAAAGTTTCGTGTCAAATTGGAGTCCCAGTTTCGTGTGTCTGGTTTGGGCTGAGAGGGACTGAGCAGTGGCCTGTGTGAGCCGTATTTATATTCTCTGCTGCAGCAGTGGGGAGGGGCCAGATCAAAGCCCCCAGCAGTCAGGCAGATTTTTTTCTGCTCCGTGTTCACGTCACGAAAGAGTGGCGGAGTCTGTGCAGGCCATAGGCCTACTTTTCGAATTTCGAGTGCTTTGTGCACTTGGTAAACCCTGTGAATTGATAGAGAAATGTATTATTTATTTTTTGAGGTAAGTATTGGAGTTATGTAATTTATTTATGTGTGAGGTAAGTATATATGTTATTTATTAATGAGGTAAGTATGTGTTTATGTAAATTATTCGTGTGAGGTAAGTATGTGTGTGTATATATGTTTTTTTAAGGACTTGTTTATGTTTCAGGGTGCCAATTAATTGTATTGATTGAATGAGACCCAAGGGTTAAGTTTTAGGGTCAAAGGTCAGAGGAAGGTGTCCTTAAAAATTAATTTTGGTCCTAATAAAGTCCCCCCGGTTCGGTTTAGGCACTTTAAGGGACTAATTGAGGGGCCCGACGGTTAGGTTTAGGGCCAGAGGTTAGGGTTAGGGTTAGGTTTAGGGCCAGGTTTAGGCATTTTCAAGAGACCAGAGACTAATTGAGGGGCCAAAGGTTAGGTTTAGGGCCAGAGGTTAGGGTTAGGGTTAGGGTCAGGGCCAGGTTTAGGCATTTTCAAGAGACTAGAGACTAATTGGGGGGCCAAAGGTTAGGTTTAGGGCCAGAGGTTAGGGTTAGGGTTAGGGCCAGTTTTAGGCATTTTCAAGAGACCAGAGACTAATTCAGGAGCCAAAGGTTAGGTTTAGGGCCAGGGGTTCGGAGACGGTGTCCTTAATAGAGTCCACAAGGTTCGGTTTAGGCACGGATGAGAAACGAGACACGTAAGGTCCCCAGTGTGTGAGGGGCCGCAGGGGCCCAGGTGAGCAGGCACAGGCTTGTTAGGGGAAAGAATGGGCAAGAGGTTTGAACCACAAGGTGGCTCCCGCACTTGCAAATGCACGGTCCATGAACCCACCTAGGTTACCCTGCAACCCCATTGTCCATCGAGGTCCCATTTGTGACCGCGTTTCCACTTCCGAGGTCCGTTTTTGAACTCTCTGTGGGATTGGGTGAGCGTGTGTTTGTGTTGACCTCTATTTTGAGGTCCTGTGTGAGGTGGAGACCTCTATTTTGAGGTTATGTGTGAGGTGGAGGCCTCTATTTTGAGGACCTATGTGAGGTGGAGACCTCTATTTTGAGGTCATGTGTGAGGTGGAGACCTCTATTTTGAGGTTATGTGTGAGGTGGAGGCCTCTATTTTGAGGACCTATGTGAGGCGGAGACCTCTATTTTGAGGTTATGTGTGAGATGGAGACCTCTATTTTGAGGTTATGTATGAGGTGGAGGCCTCTATTTTGAGGACCTATGTGAGGTGGAGGCCTCTATTTTGAGGACCTATGTGAGGTGGAGACCTCTATTTTGAGGTTATGTGTGAGGTGGAGGCCTCTATTTTGAGGACCTATGTGAGGTGGAGACCTCTATTTTGAGGTTATGTGTGAGGTGGAGGCCTCTATTTTGAGGACCTATGTGAGGTGGAGACCTCTATTTTGAGGTTATGTGTGAGGTGGAGGCCTCTATTTTGAGGACCTATGTGAGGTGGAGACCTCTATTTTGAGGTCACGTGTGAGGCGGAGACCTCTATTTTGAGGTTATGTGTGAGGTGGAGACCTCTATTTTGAGGTCACGTGTGAGGCGGAGACCTCTATTTTGAGGTCACGTGTGAGGCGGAGGCCTCTATTTTGAGGTTATGTGTGAGGTGGAGACCTCTATTTTGAGGTCACGTGTGAGGCGGAGACCTCTATTTTGAGGTCACGTGTGAGGCGGAGGCCTCTATTTTGAGGACCTATGTGAGGTGGAGACCTCTATTTTGAGGTCACGTGTGAGGCGGAGACCTCTATTTTGAGGTTATGTGTGAGGTGGAGACCTCTATTTTGAGGTTATGTGTGAGGTGGAGGCCTCTATTTTGAGGACCTGTGAGGTGGAGACCTCTATTTTGAGGTCATGTGTGAGGCGGAGACCTCTATTTTGAGGTTATGTGTGAGTTGGAGGCCTCTATTTTGAGGTCCTGTTCTATTATCGAGTCTGGTTGCAACGTTTCGGTACGGATTGGTACCTTCTTCAGGCAAGACTCGATTCATTATTTGTTTCGTGGAAGGAACGTGTGACTGTATATATATGTGTATTTTTGTTTTTAAGGGTATTCTCTGATTAAATATTTTTTTCGTGGAAGGAAAGTGTGACTGTATATATGTATATTTGTTTTTTAGGGGTATTCTCTGATTTGGATTAAAGTTTCGTGTCAAATTGGAGTCCCAGTTTCGTGTGTCTGGTTTGGGCTGAGAGGGACTGAGCAGTGGCCTGTGTGAGCCGTATTTATATTCTCTGCTGCAGCAGTGGGGAGGGGCCAGATCAAAGCCCCCAGCAGTCAGGCAGATTTTTTTCTGCTCCGTGTTCACGTCACGAAAGAGTGGCGGAGTCTGTGCAGGCCATAGGCCTACTTTTCGAATTTCGAGTGCTTTGTGCACTTGGTAAACCCTGTGAATTGATAGAGAAATGTATTATTTATTTTTTGAGGTAAGTATTGGAGTTATGTAATTTATTTATGTGTGAGGTAAGTATATATGTTATTTATTAATGAGGTAAGTATGTGTTTATGTAAATTATTCGTGTGAGGTAAGTATGTGTGTGTATATATGTTTTTTTAAGGACTTGTTTATGTTTCAGGGTGCCAATTAATTGTATTGATTGAATGAGACCCAAGGGTTAAGTTTTAGGGTCAAAGGTCAGAGGAAGGTGTCCTTAAAAATTAATTTTGGTCCTAATAAAGTCCCCCCGGTTCGGTTTAGGCACTTTAAGGGACTAATTGAGGGGCCCGACGGTTAGGTTTAGGGCCAGAGGTTAGGGTTAGGGTTAGGTTTAGGGCCAGGTTTAGGCATTTTCAAGAGACCAGAGACTAATTGAGGGGCCAAAGGTTAGGTTTAGGGCCAGAGGTTAGGGTTAGGGTTAGGGTCAGGGCCAGGTTTAGGCATTTTCAAGAGACTAGAGACTAATTGGGGGGCCAAAGGTTAGGTTTAGGGCCAGAGGTTAGGGTTAGGGTTAGGGCCAGTTTTAGGCATTTTCAAGAGACCAGAGACTAATTCAGGAGCCAAAGGTTAGGTTTAGGGCCAGGGGTTCGGAGACGGTGTCCTTAATAGAGTCCACAAGGTTCGGTTTAGGCACGGATGAGAAACGAGACACGTAAGGTCCCCAGTGTGTGAGGGGCCGCAGGGGCCCAGGTGAGCAGGCACAGGCTTGTTAGGGGAAAGAATGGGCAAGAGGTTTGAACCACAAGGTGGCTCCCGCACTTGCAAATGCACGGTCCATGAACCCACCTAGGTTACCCTGCAACCCCATTGTCCATCGAGGTCCCATTTGTGACCGCGTTTCCACTTCCGAGGTCCGTTTTTGAACTCTCTGTGGGATTGGGTGAGCGTGTGTTTGTGTTGACCTCTATTTTGAGGTCCTGTGTGAGGTGGAGACCTCTATTTTGAGGTTATGTGTGAGGTGGAGGCCTCTATTTTGAGGACCTATGTGAGGTGGAGACCTCTATTTTGAGGTCATGTGTGAGGTGGAGACCTCTATTTTGAGGTTATGTGTGAGGTGGAGGCCTCTATTTTGAGGACCTATGTGAGGCGGAGACCTCTATTTTGAGGTTATGTGTGAGATGGAGACCTCTATTTTGAGGTTATGTATGAGGTGGAGGCCTCTATTTTGAGGACCTATGTGAGGTGGAGGCCTCTATTTTGAGGACCTATGTGAGGTGGAGACCTCTATTTTGAGGTTATGTGTGAGGTGGAGGCCTCTATTTTGAGGACCTATGTGAGGTGGAGACCTCTATTTTGAGGTTATGTGTGAGGTGGAGGCCTCTATTTTGAGGACCTATGTGAGGTGGAGACCTCTATTTTGAGGTTATGTGTGAGGTGGAGGCCTCTATTTTGAGGACCTATGTGAGGTGGAGACCTCTATTTTGAGGTCACGTGTGAGGCGGAGACCTCTATTTTGAGGTTATGTGTGAGGTGGAGACCTCTATTTTGAGGTCACGTGTGAGGCGGAGACCTCTATTTTGAGGTCACGTGTGAGGCGGAGGCCTCTATTTTGAGGTTATGTGTGAGGTGGAGACCTCTATTTTGAGGTCACGTGTGAGGCGGAGACCTCTATTTTGAGGTCACGTGTGAGGCGGAGGCCTCTATTTTGAGGACCTATGTGAGGTGGAGACCTCTATTTTGAGGTCACGTGTGAGGCGGAGACCTCTATTTTGAGGTTATGTGTGAGGTGGAGACCTCTATTTTGAGGTTATGTGTGAGGTGGAGGCCTCTATTTTGAGGACCTGTGAGGTGGAGACCTCTATTTTGAGGTCATGTGTGAGGCGGAGACCTCTATTTTGAGGTTATGTGTGAGTTGGAGGCCTCTATTTTGAGGTCCTGTTCTATTATCGAGTCTGGTTGCAACGTTTCGGTACGGATTGGTACCTTCTTCAGGCAAGACTCGATTCATTATTTGTTTCGTGGAAGGAACGTGTGACTGTATATATATGTGTATTTTTGTTTTTAAGGGTATTCTCTGATTAAATATTTTTTTCGTGGAAGGAAAGTGTGACTGTATATATGTATATTTGTTTTTTAGGGGTATTCTCTGATTTGGATTAAAGTTTCGTGTCAAATTGGAGTCCCAGTTTCGTGTGTCTGGTTTGGGCTGAGAGGGACTGAGCAGTGGCCTGTGTGAGCCGTATTTATATTCTCTGCTGCAGCAGTGGGGAGGGGCCAGATCAAAGCCCCCAGCAGTCAGGCAGATTTTTTTCTGCTCCGTGTTCACGTCACGAAAGAGTGGCGGAGTCTGTGCAGGCCATAGGCCTACTTTTCGAATTTCGAGTGCTTTGTGCACTTGGTAAACCCTGTGAATTGATAGAGAAATGTATTATTTATTTTTTGAGGTAAGTATTGGAGTTATGTAATTTATTTATGTGTGAGGTAAGTATATATGTTATTTATTAATGAGGTAAGTATGTGTTTATGTAAATTATTCGTGTGAGGTAAGTATGTGTGTGTATATATGTTTTTTTAAGGACTTGTTTATGTTTCAGGGTGCCAATTAATTGTATTGATTGAATGAGACCCAAGGGTTAAGTTTTAGGGTCAAAGGTCAGAGGAAGGTGTCCTTAAAAATTAATTTTGGTCCTAATAAAGTCCCCCCGGTTCGGTTTAGGCACTTTAAGGGACTAATTGAGGGGCCCGACGGTTAGGTTTAGGGCCAGAGGTTAGGGTTAGGGTTAGGTTTAGGGCCAGGTTTAGGCATTTTCAAGAGACCAGAGACTAATTGAGGGGCCAAAGGTTAGGTTTAGGGCCAGAGGTTAGGGTTAGGGTTAGGGTCAGGGCCAGGTTTAGGCATTTTCAAGAGACTAGAGACTAATTGGGGGGCCAAAGGTTAGGTTTAGGGCCAGAGGTTAGGGTTAGGGTTAGGGCCAGTTTTAGGCATTTTCAAGAGACCAGAGACTAATTCAGGAGCCAAAGGTTAGGTTTAGGGCCAGGGGTTCGGAGACGGTGTCCTTAATAGAGTCCACAAGGTTCGGTTTAGGCACGGATGAGAAACGAGACACGTAAGGTCCCCAGTGTGTGAGGGGCCGCAGGGGCCCAGGTGAGCAGGCACAGGCTTGTTAGGGGAAAGAATGGGCAAGAGGTTTGAACCACAAGGTGGCTCCCGCACTTGCAAATGCACGGTCCATGAACCCACCTAGGTTACCCTGCAACCCCATTGTCCATCGAGGTCCCATTTGTGACCGCGTTTCCACTTCCGAGGTCCGTTTTTGAACTCTCTGTGGGATTGGGTGAGCGTGTGTTTGTGTTGACCTCTATTTTGAGGTCCTGTGTGAGGTGGAGACCTCTATTTTGAGGTTATGTGTGAGGTGGAGGCCTCTATTTTGAGGACCTATGTGAGGTGGAGACCTCTATTTTGAGGTCATGTGTGAGGTGGAGACCTCTATTTTGAGGTTATGTGTGAGGTGGAGGCCTCTATTTTGAGGACCTATGTGAGGCGGAGACCTCTATTTTGAGGTTATGTGTGAGATGGAGACCTCTATTTTGAGGTTATGTATGAGGTGGAGGCCTCTATTTTGAGGACCTATGTGAGGTGGAGGCCTCTATTTTGAGGACCTATGTGAGGTGGAGACCTCTATTTTGAGGTTATGTGTGAGGTGGAGGCCTCTATTTTGAGGACCTATGTGAGGTGGAGACCTCTATTTTGAGGTTATGTGTGAGGTGGAGGCCTCTATTTTGAGGACCTATGTGAGGTGGAGACCTCTATTTTGAGGTTATGTGTGAGGTGGAGGCCTCTATTTTGAGGACCTATGTGAGGTGGAGACCTCTATTTTGAGGTCACGTGTGAGGCGGAGACCTCTATTTTGAGGTTATGTGTGAGGTGGAGACCTCTATTTTGAGGTCACGTGTGAGGCGGAGACCTCTATTTTGAGGTCACGTGTGAGGCGGAGGCCTCTATTTTGAGGTTATGTGTGAGGTGGAGACCTCTATTTTGAGGTCACGTGTGAGGCGGAGACCTCTATTTTGAGGTCACGTGTGAGGCGGAGGCCTCTATTTTGAGGACCTATGTGAGGTGGAGACCTCTATTTTGAGGTCACGTGTGAGGCGGAGACCTCTATTTTGAGGTTATGTGTGAGGTGGAGACCTCTATTTTGAGGTTATGTGTGAGGTGGAGGCCTCTATTTTGAGGACCTGTGAGGTGGAGACCTCTATTTTGAGGTCATGTGTGAGGCGGAGACCTCTATTTTGAGGTTATGTGTGAGTTGGAGGCCTCTATTTTGAGGTCCTGTTCTATTATCGAGTCTGGTTGCAACGTTTCGGTACGGATTGGTACCTTCTTCAGGCAAGACTCGATTCATTATTTGTTTCGTGGAAGGAACGTGTGACTGTATATATATGTGTATTTTTGTTTTTAAGGGTATTCTCTGATTAAATATTTTTTTCGTGGAAGGAAAGTGTGACTGTATATATGTATATTTGTTTTTTAGGGGTATTCTCTGATTTGGATTAAAGTTTCGTGTCAAATTGGAGTCCCAGTTTCGTGTGTCTGGTTTGGGCTGAGAGGGACTGAGCAGTGGCCTGTGTGAGCCGTATTTATATTCTCTGCTGCAGCAGTGGGGAGGGGCCAGATCAAAGCCCCCAGCAGTCAGGCAGATTTTTTTCTGCTCCGTGTTCACGTCACGAAAGAGTGGCGGAGTCTGTGCAGGCCATAGGCCTACTTTTCGAATTTCGAGTGCTTTGTGCACTTGGTAAACCCTGTGAATTGATAGAGAAATGTATTATTTATTTTTTGAGGTAAGTATTGGAGTTATGTAATTTATTTATGTGTGAGGTAAGTATATATGTTATTTATTAATGAGGTAAGTATGTGTTTATGTAAATTATTCGTGTGAGGTAAGTATGTGTGTGTATATATGTTTTTTTAAGGACTTGTTTATGTTTCAGGGTGCCAATTAATTGTATTGATTGAATGAGACCCAAGGGTTAAGTTTTAGGGTCAAAGGTCAGAGGAAGGTGTCCTTAAAAATTAATTTTGGTCCTAATAAAGTCCCCCCGGTTCGGTTTAGGCACTTTAAGGGACTAATTGAGGGGCCCGACGGTTAGGTTTAGGGCCAGAGGTTAGGGTTAGGGTTAGGTTTAGGGCCAGGTTTAGGCATTTTCAAGAGACCAGAGACTAATTGAGGGGCCAAAGGTTAGGTTTAGGGCCAGAGGTTAGGGTTAGGGTTAGGGTCAGGGCCAGGTTTAGGCATTTTCAAGAGACTAGAGACTAATTGGGGGGCCAAAGGTTAGGTTTAGGGCCAGAGGTTAGGGTTAGGGTTAGGGCCAGTTTTAGGCATTTTCAAGAGACCAGAGACTAATTCAGGAGCCAAAGGTTAGGTTTAGGGCCAGGGGTTCGGAGACGGTGTCCTTAATAGAGTCCACAAGGTTCGGTTTAGGCACGGATGAGAAACGAGACACGTAAGGTCCCCAGTGTGTGAGGGGCCGCAGGGGCCCAGGTGAGCAGGCACAGGCTTGTTAGGGGAAAGAATGGGCAAGAGGTTTGAACCACAAGGTGGCTCCCGCACTTGCAAATGCACGGTCCATGAACCCACCTAGGTTACCCTGCAACCCCATTGTCCATCGAGGTCCCATTTGTGACCGCGTTTCCACTTCCGAGGTCCGTTTTTGAACTCTCTGTGGGATTGGGTGAGCGTGTGTTTGTGTTGACCTCTATTTTGAGGTCCTGTGTGAGGTGGAGACCTCTATTTTGAGGTTATGTGTGAGGTGGAGGCCTCTATTTTGAGGACCTATGTGAGGTGGAGACCTCTATTTTGAGGTCATGTGTGAGGTGGAGACCTCTATTTTGAGGTTATGTGTGAGGTGGAGGCCTCTATTTTGAGGACCTATGTGAGGCGGAGACCTCTATTTTGAGGTTATGTGTGAGATGGAGACCTCTATTTTGAGGTTATGTATGAGGTGGAGGCCTCTATTTTGAGGACCTATGTGAGGTGGAGGCCTCTATTTTGAGGACCTATGTGAGGTGGAGACCTCTATTTTGAGGTTATGTGTGAGGTGGAGGCCTCTATTTTGAGGACCTATGTGAGGTGGAGACCTCTATTTTGAGGTTATGTGTGAGGTGGAGGCCTCTATTTTGAGGACCTATGTGAGGTGGAGACCTCTATTTTGAGGTTATGTGTGAGGTGGAGGCCTCTATTTTGAGGACCTATGTGAGGTGGAGACCTCTATTTTGAGGTCACGTGTGAGGCGGAGACCTCTATTTTGAGGTTATGTGTGAGGTGGAGACCTCTATTTTGAGGTCACGTGTGAGGCGGAGACCTCTATTTTGAGGTCACGTGTGAGGCGGAGGCCTCTATTTTGAGGTTATGTGTGAGGTGGAGACCTCTATTTTGAGGTCACGTGTGAGGCGGAGACCTCTATTTTGAGGTCACGTGTGAGGCGGAGGCCTCTATTTTGAGGACCTATGTGAGGTGGAGACCTCTATTTTGAGGTCACGTGTGAGGCGGAGACCTCTATTTTGAGGTTATGTGTGAGGTGGAGACCTCTATTTTGAGGTTATGTGTGAGGTGGAGGCCTCTATTTTGAGGACCTGTGAGGTGGAGACCTCTATTTTGAGGTCATGTGTGAGGCGGAGACCTCTATTTTGAGGTTATGTGTGAGTTGGAGGCCTCTATTTTGAGGTCCTGTTCTATTATCGAGTCTGGTTGCAACGTTTCGGTACGGATTGGTACCTTCTTCAGGCAAGACTCGATTCATTATTTGTTTCGTGGAAGGAACGTGTGACTGTATATATATGTGTATTTTTGTTTTTAAGGGTATTCTCTGATTAAATATTTTTTTCGTGGAAGGAAAGTGTGACTGTATATATGTATATTTGTTTTTTAGGGGTATTCTCTGATTTGGATTAAAGTTTCGTGTCAAATTGGAGTCCCAGTTTCGTGTGTCTGGTTTGGGCTGAGAGGGACTGAGCAGTGGCCTGTGTGAGCCGTATTTATATTCTCTGCTGCAGCAGTGGGGAGGGGCCAGATCAAAGCCCCCAGCAGTCAGGCAGATTTTTTTCTGCTCCGTGTTCACGTCACGAAAGAGTGGCGGAGTCTGTGCAGGCCATAGGCCTACTTTTCGAATTTCGAGTGCTTTGTGCACTTGGTAAACCCTGTGAATTGATAGAGAAATGTATTATTTATTTTTTGAGGTAAGTATTGGAGTTATGTAATTTATTTATGTGTGAGGTAAGTATATATGTTATTTATTAATGAGGTAAGTATGTGTTTATGTAAATTATTCGTGTGAGGTAAGTATGTGTGTGTATATATGTTTTTTTAAGGACTTGTTTATGTTTCAGGGTGCCAATTAATTGTATTGATTGAATGAGACCCAAGGGTTAAGTTTTAGGGTCAAAGGTCAGAGGAAGGTGTCCTTAAAAATTAATTTTGGTCCTAATAAAGTCCCCCCGGTTCGGTTTAGGCACTTTAAGGGACTAATTGAGGGGCCCGACGGTTAGGTTTAGGGCCAGAGGTTAGGGTTAGGGTTAGGTTTAGGGCCAGGTTTAGGCATTTTCAAGAGACCAGAGACTAATTGAGGGGCCAAAGGTTAGGTTTAGGGCCAGAGGTTAGGGTTAGGGTTAGGGTCAGGGCCAGGTTTAGGCATTTTCAAGAGACTAGAGACTAATTGGGGGGCCAAAGGTTAGGTTTAGGGCCAGAGGTTAGGGTTAGGGTTAGGGCCAGTTTTAGGCATTTTCAAGAGACCAGAGACTAATTCAGGAGCCAAAGGTTAGGTTTAGGGCCAGGGGTTCGGAGACGGTGTCCTTAATAGAGTCCACAAGGTTCGGTTTAGGCACGGATGAGAAACGAGACACGTAAGGTCCCCAGTGTGTGAGGGGCCGCAGGGGCCCAGGTGAGCAGGCACAGGCTTGTTAGGGGAAAGAATGGGCAAGAGGTTTGAACCACAAGGTGGCTCCCGCACTTGCAAATGCACGGTCCATGAACCCACCTAGGTTACCCTGCAACCCCATTGTCCATCGAGGTCCCATTTGTGACCGCGTTTCCACTTCCGAGGTCCGTTTTTGAACTCTCTGTGGGATTGGGTGAGCGTGTGTTTGTGTTGACCTCTATTTTGAGGTCCTGTGTGAGGTGGAGACCTCTATTTTGAGGTTATGTGTGAGGTGGAGGCCTCTATTTTGAGGACCTATGTGAGGTGGAGACCTCTATTTTGAGGTCATGTGTGAGGTGGAGACCTCTATTTTGAGGTTATGTGTGAGGTGGAGGCCTCTATTTTGAGGACCTATGTGAGGCGGAGACCTCTATTTTGAGGTTATGTGTGAGATGGAGACCTCTATTTTGAGGTTATGTATGAGGTGGAGGCCTCTATTTTGAGGACCTATGTGAGGTGGAGGCCTCTATTTTGAGGACCTATGTGAGGTGGAGACCTCTATTTTGAGGTTATGTGTGAGGTGGAGGCCTCTATTTTGAGGACCTATGTGAGGTGGAGACCTCTATTTTGAGGTTATGTGTGAGGTGGAGGCCTCTATTTTGAGGACCTATGTGAGGTGGAGACCTCTATTTTGAGGTTATGTGTGAGGTGGAGGCCTCTATTTTGAGGACCTATGTGAGGTGGAGACCTCTATTTTGAGGTCACGTGTGAGGCGGAGACCTCTATTTTGAGGTTATGTGTGAGGTGGAGACCTCTATTTTGAGGTCACGTGTGAGGCGGAGACCTCTATTTTGAGGTCACGTGTGAGGCGGAGGCCTCTATTTTGAGGTTATGTGTGAGGTGGAGACCTCTATTTTGAGGTCACGTGTGAGGCGGAGACCTCTATTTTGAGGTCACGTGTGAGGCGGAGGCCTCTATTTTGAGGACCTATGTGAGGTGGAGACCTCTATTTTGAGGTCACGTGTGAGGCGGAGACCTCTATTTTGAGGTTATGTGTGAGGTGGAGACCTCTATTTTGAGGTTATGTGTGAGGTGGAGGCCTCTATTTTGAGGACCTGTGAGGTGGAGACCTCTATTTTGAGGTCATGTGTGAGGCGGAGACCTCTATTTTGAGGTTATGTGTGAGTTGGAGGCCTCTATTTTGAGGTCCTGTTCTATTATCGAGTCTGGTTGCAACGTTTCGGTACGGATTGGTACCTTCTTCAGGCAAGACTCGATTCATTATTTGTTTCGTGGAAGGAACGTGTGACTGTATATATATGTGTATTTTTGTTTTTAAGGGTATTCTCTGATTAAATATTTTTTTCGTGGAAGGAAAGTGTGACTGTATATATGTATATTTGTTTTTTAGGGGTATTCTCTGATTTGGATTAAAGTTTCGTGTCAAATTGGAGTCCCAGTTTCGTGTGTCTGGTTTGGGCTGAGAGGGACTGAGCAGTGGCCTGTGTGAGCCGTATTTATATTCTCTGCTGCAGCAGTGGGGAGGGGCCAGATCAAAGCCCCCAGCAGTCAGGCAGATTTTTTTCTGCTCCGTGTTCACGTCACGAAAGAGTGGCGGAGTCTGTGCAGGCCATAGGCCTACTTTTCGAATTTCGAGTGCTTTGTGCACTTGGTAAACCCTGTGAATTGATAGAGAAATGTATTATTTATTTTTTGAGGTAAGTATTGGAGTTATGTAATTTATTTATGTGTGAGGTAAGTATATATGTTATTTATTAATGAGGTAAGTATGTGTTTATGTAAATTATTCGTGTGAGGTAAGTATGTGTGTGTATATATGTTTTTTTAAGGACTTGTTTATGTTTCAGGGTGCCAATTAATTGTATTGATTGAATGAGACCCAAGGGTTAAGTTTTAGGGTCAAAGGTCAGAGGAAGGTGTCCTTAAAAATTAATTTTGGTCCTAATAAAGTCCCCCCGGTTCGGTTTAGGCACTTTAAGGGACTAATTGAGGGGCCCGACGGTTAGGTTTAGGGCCAGAGGTTAGGGTTAGGGTTAGGTTTAGGGCCAGGTTTAGGCATTTTCAAGAGACCAGAGACTAATTGAGGGGCCAAAGGTTAGGTTTAGGGCCAGAGGTTAGGGTTAGGGTTAGGGTCAGGGCCAGGTTTAGGCATTTTCAAGAGACTAGAGACTAATTGGGGGGCCAAAGGTTAGGTTTAGGGCCAGAGGTTAGGGTTAGGGTTAGGGCCAGTTTTAGGCATTTTCAAGAGACCAGAGACTAATTCAGGAGCCAAAGGTTAGGTTTAGGGCCAGGGGTTCGGAGACGGTGTCCTTAATAGAGTCCACAAGGTTCGGTTTAGGCACGGATGAGAAACGAGACACGTAAGGTCCCCAGTGTGTGAGGGGCCGCAGGGGCCCAGGTGAGCAGGCACAGGCTTGTTAGGGGAAAGAATGGGCAAGAGGTTTGAACCACAAGGTGGCTCCCGCACTTGCAAATGCACGGTCCATGAACCCACCTAGGTTACCCTGCAACCCCATTGTCCATCGAGGTCCCATTTGTGACCGCGTTTCCACTTCCGAGGTCCGTTTTTGAACTCTCTGTGGGATTGGGTGAGCGTGTGTTTGTGTTGACCTCTATTTTGAGGTCCTGTGTGAGGTGGAGACCTCTATTTTGAGGTTATGTGTGAGGTGGAGGCCTCTATTTTGAGGACCTATGTGAGGTGGAGACCTCTATTTTGAGGTCATGTGTGAGGTGGAGACCTCTATTTTGAGGTTATGTGTGAGGTGGAGGCCTCTATTTTGAGGACCTATGTGAGGCGGAGACCTCTATTTTGAGGTTATGTGTGAGATGGAGACCTCTATTTTGAGGTTATGTATGAGGTGGAGGCCTCTATTTTGAGGACCTATGTGAGGTGGAGGCCTCTATTTTGAGGACCTATGTGAGGTGGAGACCTCTATTTTGAGGTTATGTGTGAGGTGGAGGCCTCTATTTTGAGGACCTATGTGAGGTGGAGACCTCTATTTTGAGGTTATGTGTGAGGTGGAGGCCTCTATTTTGAGGACCTATGTGAGGTGGAGACCTCTATTTTGAGGTTATGTGTGAGGTGGAGGCCTCTATTTTGAGGACCTATGTGAGGTGGAGACCTCTATTTTGAGGTCACGTGTGAGGCGGAGACCTCTATTTTGAGGTTATGTGTGAGGTGGAGACCTCTATTTTGAGGTCACGTGTGAGGCGGAGACCTCTATTTTGAGGTCACGTGTGAGGCGGAGGCCTCTATTTTGAGGTTATGTGTGAGGTGGAGACCTCTATTTTGAGGTCACGTGTGAGGCGGAGACCTCTATTTTGAGGTCACGTGTGAGGCGGAGGCCTCTATTTTGAGGACCTATGTGAGGTGGAGACCTCTATTTTGAGGTCACGTGTGAGGCGGAGACCTCTATTTTGAGGTTATGTGTGAGGTGGAGACCTCTATTTTGAGGTTATGTGTGAGGTGGAGGCCTCTATTTTGAGGACCTGTGAGGTGGAGACCTCTATTTTGAGGTCATGTGTGAGGCGGAGACCTCTATTTTGAGGTTATGTGTGAGTTGGAGGCCTCTATTTTGAGGTCCTGTTCTATTATCGAGTCTGGTTGCAACGTTTCGGTACGGATTGGTACCTTCTTCAGGCAAGACTCGATTCATTATTTGTTTCGTGGAAGGAACGTGTGACTGTATATATATGTGTATTTTTGTTTTTAAGGGTATTCTCTGATTAAATATTTTTTTCGTGGAAGGAAAGTGTGACTGTATATATGTATATTTGTTTTTTAGGGGTATTCTCTGATTTGGATTAAAGTTTCGTGTCAAATTGGAGTCCCAGTTTCGTGTGTCTGGTTTGGGCTGAGAGGGACTGAGCAGTGGCCTGTGTGAGCCGTATTTATATTCTCTGCTGCAGCAGTGGGGAGGGGCCAGATCAAAGCCCCCAGCAGTCAGGCAGATTTTTTTCTGCTCCGTGTTCACGTCACGAAAGAGTGGCGGAGTCTGTGCAGGCCATAGGCCTACTTTTCGAATTTCGAGTGCTTTGTGCACTTGGTAAACCCTGTGAATTGATAGAGAAATGTATTATTTATTTTTTGAGGTAAGTATTGGAGTTATGTAATTTATTTATGTGTGAGGTAAGTATATATGTTATTTATTAATGAGGTAAGTATGTGTTTATGTAAATTATTCGTGTGAGGTAAGTATGTGTGTGTATATATGTTTTTTTAAGGACTTGTTTATGTTTCAGGGTGCCAATTAATTGTATTGATTGAATGAGACCCAAGGGTTAAGTTTTAGGGTCAAAGGTCAGAGGAAGGTGTCCTTAAAAATTAATTTTGGTCCTAATAAAGTCCCCCCGGTTCGGTTTAGGCACTTTAAGGGACTAATTGAGGGGCCCGACGGTTAGGTTTAGGGCCAGAGGTTAGGGTTAGGGTTAGGTTTAGGGCCAGGTTTAGGCATTTTCAAGAGACCAGAGACTAATTGAGGGGCCAAAGGTTAGGTTTAGGGCCAGAGGTTAGGGTTAGGGTTAGGGTCAGGGCCAGGTTTAGGCATTTTCAAGAGACTAGAGACTAATTGGGGGGCCAAAGGTTAGGTTTAGGGCCAGAGGTTAGGGTTAGGGTTAGGGCCAGTTTTAGGCATTTTCAAGAGACCAGAGACTAATTCAGGAGCCAAAGGTTAGGTTTAGGGCCAGGGGTTCGGAGACGGTGTCCTTAATAGAGTCCACAAGGTTCGGTTTAGGCACGGATGAGAAACGAGACACGTAAGGTCCCCAGTGTGTGAGGGGCCGCAGGGGCCCAGGTGAGCAGGCACAGGCTTGTTAGGGGAAAGAATGGGCAAGAGGTTTGAACCACAAGGTGGCTCCCGCACTTGCAAATGCACGGTCCATGAACCCACCTAGGTTACCCTGCAACCCCATTGTCCATCGAGGTCCCATTTGTGACCGCGTTTCCACTTCCGAGGTCCGTTTTTGAACTCTCTGTGGGATTGGGTGAGCGTGTGTTTGTGTTGACCTCTATTTTGAGGTCCTGTGTGAGGTGGAGACCTCTATTTTGAGGTTATGTGTGAGGTGGAGGCCTCTATTTTGAGGACCTATGTGAGGTGGAGACCTCTATTTTGAGGTCATGTGTGAGGTGGAGACCTCTATTTTGAGGTTATGTGTGAGGTGGAGGCCTCTATTTTGAGGACCTATGTGAGGCGGAGACCTCTATTTTGAGGTTATGTGTGAGATGGAGACCTCTATTTTGAGGTTATGTATGAGGTGGAGGCCTCTATTTTGAGGACCTATGTGAGGTGGAGGCCTCTATTTTGAGGACCTATGTGAGGTGGAGACCTCTATTTTGAGGTTATGTGTGAGGTGGAGGCCTCTATTTTGAGGACCTATGTGAGGTGGAGACCTCTATTTTGAGGTTATGTGTGAGGTGGAGGCCTCTATTTTGAGGACCTATGTGAGGTGGAGACCTCTATTTTGAGGTTATGTGTGAGGTGGAGGCCTCTATTTTGAGGACCTATGTGAGGTGGAGACCTCTATTTTGAGGTCACGTGTGAGGCGGAGACCTCTATTTTGAGGTTATGTGTGAGGTGGAGACCTCTATTTTGAGGTCACGTGTGAGGCGGAGACCTCTATTTTGAGGTCACGTGTGAGGCGGAGGCCTCTATTTTGAGGTTATGTGTGAGGTGGAGACCTCTATTTTGAGGTCACGTGTGAGGCGGAGACCTCTATTTTGAGGTCACGTGTGAGGCGGAGGCCTCTATTTTGAGGACCTATGTGAGGTGGAGACCTCTATTTTGAGGTCACGTGTGAGGCGGAGACCTCTATTTTGAGGTTATGTGTGAGGTGGAGACCTCTATTTTGAGGTTATGTGTGAGGTGGAGGCCTCTATTTTGAGGACCTGTGAGGTGGAGACCTCTATTTTGAGGTCATGTGTGAGGCGGAGACCTCTATTTTGAGGTTATGTGTGAGTTGGAGGCCTCTATTTTGAGGTCCTGTTCTATTATCGAGTCTGGTTGCAACGTTTCGGTACGGATTGGTACCTTCTTCAGGCAAGACTCGATTCATTATTTGTTTCGTGGAAGGAACGTGTGACTGTATATATATGTGTATTTTTGTTTTTAAGGGTATTCTCTGATTAAATATTTTTTTCGTGGAAGGAAAGTGTGACTGTATATATGTATATTTGTTTTTTAGGGGTATTCTCTGATTTGGATTAAAGTTTCGTGTCAAATTGGAGTCCCAGTTTCGTGTGTCTGGTTTGGGCTGAGAGGGACTGAGCAGTGGCCTGTGTGAGCCGTATTTATATTCTCTGCTGCAGCAGTGGGGAGGGGCCAGATCAAAGCCCCCAGCAGTCAGGCAGATTTTTTTCTGCTCCGTGTTCACGTCACGAAAGAGTGGCGGAGTCTGTGCAGGCCATAGGCCTACTTTTCGAATTTCGAGTGCTTTGTGCACTTGGTAAACCCTGTGAATTGATAGAGAAATGTATTATTTATTTTTTGAGGTAAGTATTGGAGTTATGTAATTTATTTATGTGTGAGGTAAGTATATATGTTATTTATTAATGAGGTAAGTATGTGTTTATGTAAATTATTCG
>NW_027636779.1:17500-21441 GCF_947650265.1 Symphodus melops | reverse complement strand
TCTCATCCCTTTAAAACAGAGAGCTGTGCAGCAGTGATTGGGGGGGGGGGGGGGGGGGGTCAAGGGTTAAAGAGCACATGTTCCAGGAAAGAGTCGTCCTCTAACCTTTTGTAGGATGGTTTTAACAGACAAGACAGCGTGACGACAGGCGTGTCAGCTAAAACAAACAATCCCCACTTCATGTTTCACTGTTTGTCGTAAATCCTCCTAAAACAGTGAAGAGTCTGAAACCTGCTGTCCTCACCTCATCATGGCATCATAAGAGGGGTGAACACATCCGAACTCTTCTCTGATCAGGACGTGATGACGTCATCAGAGCAGACTTACCAGGCACGCGCAGGTGATGCACGGGTTGTCGGTGATGTTGGGGATGTGGAGGACCTCGCCCTCGTTCTCACAGCTCGCCTCTGTACCTGTGGCGTTAAACACAAAGAATCAAAGTGTGTTCAAAAATCAGCTCATTCAAATGTGCTTTCTTTAAGAATCCTCAGTTACGGTGTTAACACACATACGCAAGACTCGCGAGCTGCATGTGTGAAGGCAGAGCTCGAGCGAGCACAAGGTCACATGACCTTGCTGTGGTTGTTTTAAAGTGCTTAATTAAATAAAGTTGGATTGGATTGGATGACCACGGAGCGAGATGTAAAGAAGTGAGAGTGAAGGACGAGACAGCCAATCAAACAGGAAACACAGGACAGACTCACAGACAGAGGTTAGAAACATGAAGGGGTTAATGAGCACATGAATGAACCAGATAATAAACGGACCAATCGGTGAGCCCCGTCCATATATGGCTCTAACTGTCGGATGATGGTGTGTTTGCTGTGTGTGTCCAGGTAAACGCACACACTCTTAAAGCGTGCTCTTAAAAGTGTGAGTGGGTCTGTTTGTCACGAGAGAAAAGGTAATCTGAGCCGCGTGCAGGAAACGACCCCAAACAGAGGGGTTTATGGGTAGACGCACACAGAGGTCCACATGGCGGGGCTGGCGGGGGGGGGGCGGGTCCAACCCGTTAGTTCATGTGCCAGCTTTGTTTTGACCTCCTGAAATGATGACTTCCTTCCCTGTAGGAAGTCATCGTCATGAGCGGAGAGTTAAAGCGAGGTCAGCGGAGGTGAGGCTGAATCCCGCTCTGTTGGAGTGTCGTACTACTTCCTGTTTCTTCTCATGTCTCTTCCTGCGATCTTATCTGTCTCTCCTCTGAAGTGTTGTGTTTACTCGTTAGCTGCTTCCAACGTTTCAAAGTGACCACGATCAGCAGACTGTGTAAAGCCTGACCTGGTTATTCAAATGTCGGGGGGGGGGGGGGGGGGGGGGTGAACACTTCTGAAGCAGCTACAACAGCTGATCTACAAACTTCAGGAAAGGAATATTTGGACAGTCTCTTATCAGCGGTCTGTGACCTCTGACCTTTAATCTCTGTTTGGTTTGCAGGAGCTCTGAGCGTCCTCTCCTTTCTGTTCTTCACATGATCGATGAATTTATTTATAAAGTCGTAAACGTCTCTGAACGTATCTTACAAACAGACTGACACCGCTTTCTTAGAGCATGTTTGTCCGTCAGGTGACTTCTCCTGTCCAATAAAAACTCTTGTCTGAATCAGCGGTCAGGTGAACGAGCTGCTGACACACAAACCGCAGACGGGTCAATGTTTGTCTTCAGGATCGATATCAACTGAAACTGATGTTCAAACTAATCAGCAGGTAAGACATGGTGTAACAAAGACAGGAGAGGTGGACGGTTGGGCCCCGGTGGTCTAATGGCTGGTAATCGTGTCTCATGTACGGAGGCCTTGGACCTCCAGGAGGGCGGCCCCAGATCCGGTCCTCTCTCGCTCTCTCTCCCTGATTTCTGACTCGTTCACTGGCCTGTCTCTAAACAAAGGCTCAAAAATCAACCTGTAAGAAAAGAAGTCTGACACTCAGATTTCAATATTTGTCCTCATACAGAAGTCACGATGGTGGTCTGACCTCACGTTCTCACGTCACCTCGACTACACAGAACATGAACCCAGCACACTGCAAGAAACATGTTGGTGAAAGTCTGGGGACATAATGTGATAGTTTGTTATCACACATGCAGCTCAGGACATTCTCAGGAGTTGTGTTCAGGGACTAAATGTAATTCTCGGGACCCCCCCTCTCTAACTCTCCTCACAACAGAGAGTGATTCAGCAGAAAATCAGCCGCTGGATTCTGGCAGAGCAGACAAACCCAGCCGACTCCACCAACACCGTAAAATTTACAGCCAGCGATGGTAATTAAACTGGGAGGGCTGTAAGTGGTGGTGGGAGGAGGGGGGGTCAGAGGGTGCAGGAGAGGGGGGGTCTCTGTCTCTAAGGTCTCATGCTCACAGAATAACTTCCTCTCTGACTTAGAGTGACCTCTGACGGAGCTACAGAAACAGAGGTACAAAGACACAGAGATACAAAGATACAGATATACAAAGATACAGAGATACAGAGCTATAGAGATACAAAGATACAGAGATACAGAGCTATATATACAAAGATACAGAGATACAGAGCTATAGAGATACAGAGCTATAGAGATACAGATATACAAAGATAGAGAGATACAGAGCTACAGAGATACAGAGCTATAGAGATACAAAGATACAGAGCTACAGATATACAAAGATACAGAGATAAAGAGCTATAGAGATACAGAGATACAGAGCTACAGAGATACAGAGATACAAAGATACAGAGATACAAAGATAGAGAGATACAGAGCTATAGAGATACAAAGATACAGAGCTATAAAGATACAGAGCTATAGAGATACAAAGATACAGAGCTACAGATATACAAAGATACAGAGATAAAGAGCTATAGAGATACAGAGATACAGAGCTACAGAGATACAGAGATACAAAGATAGAGAGATACAGAGCTATAGAGATACAAAGATACAGAGCTATAAAGATACAGAGCTACAGAGATACAGAGCTATAAAGATACAGAGCTACAAAGATACAGAGCTATAGAGATACAAAGATACAGAGCTATAGAGATACAGAGCTATAGAGATACAAAGATACAGAGCTATAGAGATACAGAGCTATAGAGATACAGAGATAAAGAGCTATAGAGATACAGAGCTATAGAGATACAAAGATACAGAGCTATAGAGATACAGAGCTATAGAGATACAAAGATACAGAGATACAGAGTTGCAGAGCCCTGAGCGCCACACGTAGTGAAACATTTGATGTGAACTGTGCGGATGTCGTCTTTCTCTGTTTCGTCCAGCAGGACTCAACGATTTGCTCTGATTTTTTTTCTGTTGTCGTCTGCAGACTTTAAAACGACCTGCTAAAGATCTGACCTGCAAACGTACCATCATTATTATTATTATTATTATTATTATTATTATGAGTTCAGGTCTTATCTGAATTTTTTTACAGGTTCACATAAACACCTTTTGAGACAGCACAGAAATTCCACTGGCTCTGACTGTTTGTTTGGATTGAATCTGTGCCATCGTGTCACTAAATTAAAAAACATTAGAGCCAACACCAGAATCTGCTTATTTATCATTGATTCTGAAACATTATGTCACATCTGTATTTACAAACATTGACACCCTGAACACTTTAACACTGAACCTTCTAGAACCCAATAAATACATGTAAGAAACCGCACGGACTAAACGGACTAAACGGACTAAACGGACTAAACGGTGCACAGAAAGCGTTTAATCTGAACGATCTTGTTTTCATGACCATGGAAGGATTGCACAACAACAAGACAACAAGTGTCCCGGAGCAGATCTGTGTTGTCTGCCAACCGTCTGAAGAGCTGGAAGCATCCAGAACCCTCCACCGTGACCTCTGACCCCTGACAACAAGGAGGCTGACATGGAGCTGATCTCTGATAACAGGTGGAGGGATCTGTGAGCAGATAAGCCCTCAGCTGATACAGACACACACACACACAC
>NW_027636779.1:0-7500 GCF_947650265.1 Symphodus melops | reverse complement strand
AATGTGTGTGTAATGTGTGTGTGTCTAATGTGTGTGTGTCTAATGTGTGTGTGTCTAATGTGTGTGTGTGTAATGTGTGTGTAATGTGTGTGTGTGTAATGTGTGTGTGTCTAATGTGTGTGGGTGTGTAATGTGTGTGTGTCTAATGTGTGTGTGTGTGTGTAATGTGTGTGTCTAATGTGTGTGTGTGTGTAATGTGTGTGTGTAATGTGTGTGTGTCTAATGTGTGTGTGTGTAATGTGTGTGTAATGTGTGTGTGTCTAATGTGTGTGTGTCTAATGTGTGTGTGTGTAATGTGTGTGTGTGTGTAATGTGTGTGTAATGTGTGTGTGTCTAATGTGTGTGTGTAATGTGTGTAATGTGTGTGTGTGTGTGTGTGTGTAATGTGTGTGTGTGTGTGTGTGTAATGTGTGTTTAATGTGTGTTTGTGTGTGTGTGTGTAATGTGTGTGTGTGTGTGTGTAATGCGTGTGTGTGTGTAATGTGTGTAATGTGTGTTTAATGTGTGTGTGTGTGTAGTGTGTGTGTGTGTGTGTAATGTGTGTGTAATGTGTGTTTGTGTGTGTGTGTGTGTGTGTGTGTGTGTGTGTGTGTGTGTGTGTAATGCGTGTGTGTGTGTAGTGTGTATAATGTGTGTGTGTGTGTGTAATGCGTGTGTGTGTGTGTGTGTAATGTGTGTTTGTGTAATGTGTGTGTGTGTGTGTAATGTGTGTAATGTGTGTGTGTAATGTGTGTGTGTGTAATGTGTGTGTGTGTAATGTGTGTGTGTGTGTAATGTGTGTGTGTGTGTATTGTGTAATGTGTGTAATGTGTGTGTGTAATGTGTGTGTGTGTAATGTGTGTGTGTGTGTGTGTGTATTGTGTAATGTGTGTGTGTGTAATGTGTGTGTGTGTGTGTATTGTGTAATGTGTGTGTGTGTAATGTGAGTGTGTGTGTGTGTGTGTGTGTGTGTAATGCGTGTGTGTGTGTGTGTGTGTGTGTGTGTGTGTGTGTGTGTGTGTGTGTGTGTGTGTAATGCGTGCGTGTGTGTGTAATGCGTGTGTGTGTGTGTGTGTGTGTGTGTGTGTGTGTGTGTGTGTGTGTGTGTGTGTGTGTGTGTGTGTGTGTGTGTGTGTGTGTGTGTGTAATGTCTCTCAGGCGTCTCCGGCTTCCGGCTCCTTCTTCTTGTCTTTCACTTTGACAGAAGACTTCCTGGACACTTTCTTGTCTCCTGTGTCCTTGCTGGCCTCCTTCCCTTCCTTGTCCTTCTTGTCCTTCTTGTCCTTCTTGTCCTTTGAAGAGGACGATTCCTTCTTTGACTCCTTCTTCTCCTTTTTCACCTCCTTGGCGAGCTCCTCTGTGCCTCCTGCTTCCTCTGCTGATGCTTCCTTCTTCTCTTTATCTGAAGGAGGAAGGAGACATGATTAGTCCACACAGAGAATAAGCTGAACTGAACCAGGACGGATCAAGGTCACCTTGACCTTTGACCTTTGACCTTTGATTCAGCACAGGCTGATGCTTTGCTCCCTCTCTATTTCTGTGGTCTTTATGAGTTGGATTTGTCAGACAGCCAATCAGAGCAGGTTCTGTTGAACATGCTTCATCAAAACTAGCAAACACGGCCCGCTTTCACAGCAGTCTGCTGTGTCGGGTCGACCACACCGAGGGCCCGCCCCCTGTCACAGAGCGCTGTGACAGGGGGCGTGGTCAAAGTGCTAATGATGGCCGACGTGAGCGAGGGATTAACCAGCTCAGCTGTTTGTTCTCTAACAGACTCCTGCAGACACACCGAGGTCTTTAGCATCAAGACACACTGAGCGACAACAGCACCTGTTGCATGACAAAGGACCCCCACTTATCCCAAGTACCCCCCCCCCCCACACACACACACACACACACACACACACTCTGCAGCCCCGCCTCCTCCAGATTGGTCTGACTCTGTGATAAGATGATAACAGGATCGTTGTCTGCCAACAATGAGACGCACTTCTTATCTCCATGAGAACCAAGAGGGTTTACTCAGAGTGTGTGTGTGTGTGTGTGTGTGTGTGTGTGTGTGTGTGTGTGTGTGTGTGTGTGTGTGTGTGTGTGTGTGGGGAGACTCTTACAGTGTCTGTATCTGTCTTTGCATGTTCGTGGAGACAACAGACTAGAAAGTGTGTTCAGACTCCAGAGAGGAGCTGTAATCACACAGAACATCGTCTAGGGCTCAGAGAGAGAGAGAGAGAGTGTGAGTGTGTGTGTGTGTGTGTGTGTGTGTGTGTGTGTGTGTGTGTGTGTGTGTGTGTGTGTGTGTGTGTGTTGCAGATACAAATGCAATGTCCATCACAGGGTGTCTGTTGTTATAAATGAAATAAGTCTTTTATTGACGGTTCGTCAATAAATGTGTCTTTAAGTCTTAAAGATCTGAAGCTTCATATTTTGATCTTTGATTTCTTTTATATTATTGCATTATATATTATATTATATTTTATATAAAATGCATTTTTATTATTGATTGATTGGAACATTCAGAGTAAAGTCTCTATATGTGTTTGAGGGTCTCTCAGAGGTCAAAGGTCTCAAGTGTCTCGTGATGATTTCAGTCAGTTTAACACCTTTCAGACAGGACGTGCTCGCCAGGCCGAGCAGCGCATGGTCCCGCCTACTGTTCTTACGCGAGCTGCAGAAGACACAAAGTGGACGCATCGCTCCGTGACATCACCTCTGTGCGTCCAATAGGAGGGAAGTTCAGATCTCAACTAATGGTGTGTCTCCTTCCTGAGCTCCAGTTTACAGACGTACACCTCGATGGGAAGTGTTGTTTTACACAAACAGCTGGATTCGTGTCCCTCAACAGGCCACGCCTCCTGACGGGTCCCGAGACTGAACACAAACCAATCAGGTGACTGGACATGCTCAATAAAGCCCGTTTCCACCGAGTGGTTCAGCACACATTTTGCTGCATTTCCATCGACTAATAAGATTCCCAAATAACCGATCCGTACCGTCCCACTTTTTGGGACCCTTCCGTCGGGGGGCCAAGAATGTGGAGCTGACCTGAAAAGGTGGAGCTAAACCCTGCAGTCCTCTGATTGGTTGAAAGAATAGTCACTTCCTGTGTTAGGTGGTGGGCGTGTTTAAAGCATTGATTGTTAGCGTGTGTATTTGTCCTCGCCGCTCACAGCCTTCTCTGAAACAAAGCTGGATTGAGTTCTTGTAATAAAGAGTCACATGACAGTGACAGAGGAGACGACCTGCTGGATGTCTCCAGCGTTGGTTTGGTTTGTGGAGCGTTTTTCTCCTTTGTTGAATCTATTAGTTAGTGATTAGCTGTTAGCGGTTAGCTGCTATCATGTGATGCTATTACATAGCGGCTATCGGCACCTGGCTTACACGCCGCCTACCAAATAGGACACGGGTGGCTGTGGAAACGCAAACAGGACCAGGTTTAATCGAACCGAACTGTACCGATCCGTACCGGACTGCTGAGTGGAAACGGTGCTGTAATGAACCAATAAACTAAAGAGACTCGCTGCAAAGTCTATATGTGTGTCTGTGTGTGTGTGTGTCTGTGTGTGTGTGTGTGTGTGTGTGTCTGTGTGTGTGTGTGTCTGTGTGTGTGTCTGTGTGTCTGTGTGTGTCTGTGTGTGTGTGTGTCTGTGTGTGTGTGTGTCTGTGTGTGTGTCTGTGTGTGTATGTGTCTGTGTGTGTGTGTGTGTGTCTGTGTGTGTGTGTGTCTGTGTGTGTGTGTGTCTGTGTGTGTGTCTGTGTGTGTGTGTCTGTGTGTGTGTGTGTGTGTGTGTCTGTGTGTGTGTGTGTCTGTGTGTGTGTCTGTGTGTGTGTGTGTCTGTGTGTGTGTGTGTCTGTGTGTGTGTGTGTCTGTGTGTGTGTCTGTGTGTGTGTGTGTCTGTGTGTGTGTGTGTCTGTGTGTGTGTGTGTGTGTGTATGTGATGGGTTAATCCTGCAGCGACAGTCTAATCCAGACTGAACACTAACTGTCTCCACACATCACCTCCCAGCAGCTGAGCCAACAGATACCACCACACTGTGTGTGTGTGTGTGTGTGTGTGTGTGTGTGTGTGTGTGTGTGTGTGTGTGTGTGTGTGTGTGTGTGTGTTATTTCCACAGTTCTGAGACTCTTCTTGTTGACCTTCTGGCTCTTATTAAAGATGGCGTCTCCCTCTGATCCCGCCCACACTCACCTGTCTCTACGTTCTCGCTATGATCACCGCCTGTGTCTCTGTGCAGCAGAAACCATGTTTACCTGATTTACCAAACACACACACACACACACACACACACACACACACACACACACACACACACACACACACACACACACACACACACACACACACACACACACACACACACACACACACACACACACACACACACACACACACACACACACACACACACACACACACACACACACACACACACACACACACACACACACACGGAAAGGCCTGGGATAAGTGAGGAGAAAAGATGGATTGAACTGTAGAGAGCGCTTTGAGCCTTCAGTCACAGAGAGGATGATAAAATCTCTCGTTAGCTTAGAAGTGAAACAGACAATTATACATGCTAGCCCTTTCCTCTCATCTCGCTTTATAAGCACTCATCCAGATGTTTCTGATGTACTAGAGTATTGATCCAGATGTTTCTGATGTACTAGAGTATTGATCCAGATGTTTCTGATGTGGTAGAGTATTGATCCAGATGTTTCTGATGTAGTAGAGTATTGATCCAGATGTTTCTGATGTACTAGAGTATTGATCCAGATGTTTCTGATGTACTAGAGTATTGATCCAGATGTTTCTGATGTGGTAGAGTATTGATCCAGATGTTTCTGATGTACTAGAGTATTGATCCAGATGTTTCTGATGTACTAGAGTATTGATCCAGATGTTTCTGATGTGGTAGAGTATTGATCCAGATGTTTCTGATGTAGTAGAGTATTGATCCAGATGTTTCTGATGTACTAGAGTATTGATCCAGATGTTTCTGATGTGGTAGAGTATTGATCCAGATGTTTCTGATGTGGTAGAGTATTGATCCAGATGTTTCTGATGTACTAGAGTATTGATCCAGATGTTTCTGATGTGGTAGAGTACTGATCCAGATGTTTCTGATGTAGTAGAGTATTGATCCAGATGTTTCCGATGTAGTAGAGTATTGATCCAGATGTTTCTGATGTAGTAGAGTATTGATCCAGATGTTTCTGATGTACTAGAGTATTGATCCAGATGTTTCTGATGTACTAGAGTATTGATCCAGATGTTTCTGATGTAGTAGAGTATTGATCCAGATGTTTCTGGTGTAGTAGAGTATTGATCCAGATGTTTCTGGTGTAGTAGAGTATTGATCCAGATGTTTCTGGTGTAGTAGAGTATTGATCCAGATGTTTCTGGTGTAGTAGAGTATTGATCCAGATGTTTCTGGTGTAGTAGAGTATTGATCCAGATGTTTCTGGTGTAGTAGAGTATTGATCCAGATGTTTCTGGTGTAGTAGAGTATTGATCCAGATGTTTCTGGTGTAGTAGAGTATTGATCCAGATGTTTCTGATGTAGTAGAGTATTGATCCAGATGTTTCTGGTGTAGTAGAGTATTGATCCAGATGTTTCTGGTGTAGTAGAGGCTTCACTGTTCTCCGTCACGTCTTCATTCTTTTGTCTCTGTTTTGATTGACACGTCGAGGCTCACAGATTAGAAAGATGTTTTTGCTCGTGTGTTGTGGTGTGGTGGTGCTGAATGGACAGCTCCTTTCCAGTTTGATGCATCCTGTAATTTACTGTCATATAGTCTGCTCTGAGTGGTTTCCCTCCACGCAGCACTTCATGGACCTCTGATGTCATTTTAAGAAGAGCTGATGCTTCACACCCTCTGTCTCTGTCTTTGATCACTCGTGCTCACCTCACTGTGTTCAGCACTTTAAAGGACTTCATTGTTGTCAGACATCTTTTGATGTGAGCTTTGATTTCACTCATGTCAGCACCTCCATTGTCAGAGAGTTGAAGTTCTGACCAAGGTCCCGATGAAAAGGCGAATATGGTGTTTGATGCGAAAGAAACAGGAAGTTCTCATGAAGGATCTCTGGAGCATGTGGCTGGAAAGATTCTTGTTTTTAACCACATGCACATCTTGTTGTGCACGTCTTCAAAAGTGATCATAACGCAGGCACAAGCTGCAGTATGCAAATGAACAGTAGGGGGCAGTGTAGAGTACAGACAGCAGCCAAAGCTCGTGTGTCCTCGTCTCTGCACAGAGACAAACAGATCAGTTATCGTTTAACATGTCACAAATGAAGCAGCCAATTGGGAAGACCAACACGAGATGAACATCTCCGTCCACACACTTCAACTACACAAACAGGAGGGGGAGGAGCTTAGAGAAACCCGTACGTCACAGGCAGAAAATAAAAAGCGTGTGGGAGCGGGGGTCCTCGGGGGAGCGGTAGCAAAGGGCTCATAAACATTGACGTTGTAAGCCAAGATGTCGGCTTCCCTTCTGGTTGAGAATGTGACGGGGTCAGGTCACGTCTTGTCAGTCTGCTACTTCAACAAACTAACAAAGTGGAAGTGTGTAGACTAAACAGAGCGGGGCCAACGCTGCCACGTTAAAGCCTTCTCTCAGGGGACGCCAGCTACCTGGAAACGTCTGCTGCATTTAGTCAGGATTAGCACAGTCGTGAATCCCCCGAGCGCCCGCTGCGGCCGAGCCTGGGCGGGATCCGTTTGACAGGGGAGCGTGGGTAATGTAGTTCCTCATTGAGTGCAGTGAGCGCTCCTTCAGGGAATAAACCCATTAGAATATAGTTTCCCTCAAACTGCTGAGGAGGTGTTTCATTTTCAGGCTGCTGGACTAACAACATGATTGGCCTCGTGTGGTTGGCTAGCGGGTTCTCCTGGAGATCAGGTATTTGGATGTGCGTTTCCTTCAGCCACAGTTTGACTTTCCATGTTTCCATTTTCCTTCCAGAGCAGCTTTATTGGTCTTCAGCTCGACTCTGTGATTATTTCTTCTGTCAGGGATTGTTGATTTTGTGCGTATAAATATTACTCAGGTTTGGGTTTGTGGTTGCCGGTTTAAATCCCGGGTGAACTGCAGACAGGAAGCAGCTTCTCACCTCCTCCAGCAGAGCGTTGTGGTCAAACTGGGAGGATCCCAGTGTGAGGCTGGAAAAAGACACTGAGGGGACCTTTTCTGGAAGATGATTGGACGATGGTTCGAGTCGTTGTCACAAAGACATGAGACGACAAGTGTGTGTGTTAGTATCTGTGTGTGTGTGTGTGTGTGTGTGTGTGTTAGTATCTGTGTGTGTGTGTGTGTGTGTGTTAGTATCTGTGTGTGTGTGTGTGTGTGTTAGTATCTGTGTGTGTGTGTGTGTTAGTATCTGTGTGTGTGTGTGTGTGTTAGTATCTGTGTGTGTGTGTGTGTTAGTATCTGTGTGTGTGTGTTAGTATCTGTGTGTGTGTGTGTTAGTATCTGTGTGTGTGTGTGTTAGTATCTGTGTGTGTGTGTGTGTGTGT
>NC_136713.1:14853057-14860057 GCF_947650265.1 Symphodus melops | reverse complement strand
TGTGTCCGTGTGTTTGTGTCCGTGTGTGTGTCCGTGTGTGTGTATGTGTGTGTCTGTGTGTGTGTCCGTGTGTCAGTGTGTGTGTCCGTGTGTGTGTGTGTCTGTGTGTGTGTCCGTGTGTGTGTCCGTGTGTGTGTATGTGTGTCCGTGTGTGTGTCCGTGTGTGTCTGTGTGTGTCCGTGTGTGTGTGTCCGTGTGTGTGTGTGTGTCCGTGTGTGTGTCTGTGTCCGTGTGTGTGTGTGTCTGTGTGTGTGTGTCTGTGTGTTTCTGTGAGTGACTGTGTGTCCGTGTGTGTGTCCGTGTGTGTGTCCGTGTGTGTCTGTGTGTGTGTCTGTGTGTGTGTCTGTGTGTCCGTGTGTGTGTCCGTGTGTGTGTGTCCGTGTGTGTGTCCGTGTGTGTCCGTGTGTGTGTCCGTGTGTGTGTGTCCGTGTGTGTGTGTGTGTGTGTCTGTGTGTTTCTGTGAGTGACTGTGTGTGTGTGTGTGTCTGTGTGCGTGTGTGTGTCTGTGTGTGTGTCCGTGTGCGTGTGTGTGTCTGTGTGCGTGTCCGTGTGTGTGTGTCCGTGTGTGTCTGTGTGTGTGTCCGTGTGTGTGTGTGTGTGTGTGTCTGTGTGTCCGTGTGTGTGTCCGTGTGTGTGTCTGTTTGTCCGTGTGTGTGTGTCCGTGTGTGTGTGTCTGTCTGTGTGTGTGTGTGTCTGAGTGTGTGTGTGTGTGTCTGTGTGTTTCTGTGAGTGTGAGTGTGTGTCTGTGTGTGTGTGTGTCCTTGTGTGTGTCTCTTCGTGTGTGTGTGTGTCCGTGTGTGTGTGTCCGTGTGTGTGTCCGTGTCTGTGTGTGTGTCCATGTGTGTGTGTGTCCGTGTGTGTGTCTGTGTGTACGTCCGTGTGTGTGTCCGTGTGTGTGTCCGTGTGTGTGTGTGTGTGTCCGTGTGTGTGTGTCTGTGTGCGTGTGTCCGTGTGTGTGCGTCCGTGTGTGTGTCTGTATGTGTCCGTGTGTGTGTCTGCATGTGTGTCCGTGTGTCCGTGTGTGTGTGTCCATGTGTGTGTGTCCGTGTGTCTTTCTTTGTGTGTGTCCGTGTGTGTGTGTGTGTGTCCGTGTGTGTGTCTGTGTCTGTGTCCGTGTGTGTGTGTCCGTAAGTCCGTGTGTGTCCGTGTGTGTGTTTGTTTGTGTGTGTGTGTGTCCGTGTGTGTGTCCGTGTGTGTGTATGTCTGTGTGTGTCCGTGTGTGTGTGTCCGTGTGTGTGTCCGTGTGTGTGTCTGTGTCCGTGTGTGTGTCCGTGTGTGTGTCTGTGTCCGTGTGTGTGTCCGTGTGTGTGTGTCCGTGTGTGTGTGTGTACGTGTGGGTCCGTGTGTGTGTGTGTCCGTGTGGGTCCGTGTGTGTGTCTGTCTGTGTCCGTGTGTGTGTGTCCGTAAGTCCGTGTGTGTGTGTGTCCGTGTGTGTGTTTCTGTGAGTGACTGTGTGTATGTGTTTGGGTGTCTGTGTGCGTGTGCGTGTCTGTGTGTGTGTCCGTCTGCGTGTGTCCGTGTGTGTGTCTGTGTCCGTGTGTGTGTGTGTCCGTGTGTGTATGTGTGTGTCTGTGTGTGTGTTTCTGTGAGTGTGAGTGTGTGTCTGTGTGTGTGTGCGTGTGTGTGCGTGTGTGTGTCCGTGTGCGTGTCTGTGTGCGTGTCCGTGTGTGTCTGTGTGCGTGTCCGTGTGTGTCTGTGTGTGTGTCCGTGTGTGTGTCCGTGTGTGTGTGTGTCTGTGTGTGTCCGCGTGTGTGTCCGTGTGTGTGTGTCCGTGTGTGTGTCCGTGTGTGTGTCCGTGAGTGTGTGTGTCCTTGTGTGTGTGTCTGTGTGTGTGTGTGTTTCTGTGAGTGTGAGTGTGTGTCTGTGTGTGTGTGTGTCCGTGTGTGTGTCTGTGTGCGTGTGTCCGTGTGTGTCCGTGTGTGTGTGTGTGCGTCCGTGTGTGTGTCTGTATGTGTCCGTGTGTGTGTCTGTATGTGTGTCCGTGTGTGTGTCCATGTGTGTGTGTCCGTGTGTGTTTCTGTGTGTGTGTCCGTGTGTGTGTGTCCGTGTGTGTGTGTCCGTGTGGGTCCGTGCGCGTGTCTGTGTCCGTGTGTGTGTGTCCGTAAGTCCGTGTGTGTGTGTGTCCGTGTGTGTGTGTCTGTGTGTGTGTCCGTGTGTGTGTGTGTCTGTGTGTGTGTGTGTTTCTGTGAGTGACTGTGTGTGTGTGTGTGTCCGTGTGTGTGTTTCTGTGTGTGTGTGTTTCTGTGAGTGACTGTGTGTATGTGTGTGTGTGTCTATGTGTGTGTCTGTGTCCGTGTGTGTGTCCGTGTCTGTGTGTGTGTTTCTGTGTGTGTGTCCGTGTGTGTGTGTGTCCGTGTGTGTCCGTGTGTGTGTGTGTCTGTGTGTGTGTGTGTTTCTGTGAGTGACTGTGTGTGTGTGTGTCTGTGTGCGTGTGTCTGTGTGTGTGAGAGAGTGTGACTGTGTGTGTGTGTCCGTGTGTGTGTCTGTGTCTGTGTCCGTGTGTGTGTGTCCGTGTGTCCGTGTGTGTGTGTGTCCGTGTGTGTGTGTTTGTTTGTGTGTGTGTGTCTGTGTGTGTGTCCGTATGCGTGTGTCCGTGTGTGTGTCTATGTGTGTCCGTGTGTGTGTGTGTGTTTCTGTGTGTGTGTGTGTGTTTCTGTGAGTGACTGTGTGTATGTGTGTCTGTGTATGTGTGTGTGTGTCCGTGTGTGTGTCTGTGTGTGTGTCCGTGTGTGTGTGTCCGTGTGTGTGTGTGTATGTGTGTGTGTGTCTGTGTGTGTGTTTCTGTGAGTGTGAGTGTGTGTGTCCGTGTGTGTGTGTGTCCGTGTGTGTGTCCGTGTGTGTGTGTGTGTCCGTGTGTGTCCGTGTCCGTGTGTGTGTGTGTGTGTGTGTGTTTCTGTGAGTGACTGTGTGTGTGTGTGTGTGTGTGTCTGTGTGTGTGTGTCTGTGTGCGTGTGTCTGTGTGTGAGAGAGTGTGACTGTGTGTGTGTGTGCGTGTGTGTGTGAGAGAGAGTGTGTGTGTGTGAGAGAGAGTGTGAGTGGTGACGATCATGTGCAGGTGATGAAGAAAGATGCACTTACACTGCTTGTAATATAAGAAATGTACTTACAAAGTCACGAAACAGCAACAATCCAAGTATTTCTGGTCCAGCCTGGAAGAAGTCACCAGCCGGTCCAGCCTGGTCACCAGCCAACAGTGATCCCTCTGGAACACAGAAACAAAATAGTATTTAAACAACTTGGGTGAAAGCAAGAGAAAACACCATGTCCTTACTTGGACTTTAGGTCACCAACTTTGGGTTTAATGGCACACTCCTGAACACACTCACACTGAACAAACTGTGTTCAGGAGTGTGTGTGTGTATGTGTGTGTGAGTGTGATCAGGAGTGTGTGTGAGTGTGAGTGTGTGTATGTGAGTGTGTGTGAGTGTGTTCAGGAGTGTGTTTGTGTGTGAGAAAGTGTGAGTGTGTGCGTCTGTGTGAGTGTGTTCAGGAGTGTGTGTCTGTGTGTATGTGTGTGTGTGTGTTTCTGTGTGTGTGTGTCTGCGGGTGTGTCTGTGTGTGTGTCTGTGTGCGTGTCTGTCTGACTGTCTGCGTGGGTTTCTGTGTGTGTGTCTGTGTGTCCGTGTCTGTGTCCGTGTGTGTGTGTCCGTGTGTGTGTGTCCGTGTGTGTGTGTGTGTGTGTACGTGTGGGTCCGTGTGTGTGTGTGTCCGTGTGGGTCCGTGTGTGTGTCTGTCTGTGTCCGTGTGTGTGTGTCCGTAAGTCCGTGTGTGTGTGTCCGTGTGTGTGTGTCTGTGTGTGTGTCCGTGTGTGTGTGTCCGTGTATGTGTGTGTCCGTGTGTGTGTGTGTGTGTGTTTCTGTGAGTGACTGTGTGTATGTGTTTGGGTGTCTGTGTGTGTGTCTGTGTCTGTGTGCGTGTGTGTGTCTGTGTGTGTGTCCGTCTGCGTGTGTCCGTGTGTGTGTCTGTGTGTGTGTCCGTGTGTGTGTGTCCGTGTGTGTGTGTGTATGTGTGTGTCTGTGTGTGTGTTTCTGTGAGTGTGAGTGTGTGTCTGTGTGTGTGTGCGTGTGTGTGTCTGTGTGTGTGTCCGTGTGCGTGTCCGTGTGTGTGTCCGTGTGTGTGTCTGTGTGTGTGTCCGTGTGTGTGTCCGTGTGTGTGTGTCTGTGTGTGTCTGTGTGTGTCCGCGTGTGTGTGTCCGTGTGTGTGTGTCCATGTGTGTGTCCGTGTGTGTGTGTCCGTGTGTGTTTCTATGTGTGTCCGTGTGTGTGTGTCCGTGTGTGTGTCTGTGTCCGTGTGTGTGTGTCCGTGTGTGTTTCTGTGTGTGTGTCCGTGTGTGTGTGTCCGTAAGTCTGTGTGTGTGTGTGCCCGTGTGTGTGTGTTTGTTTGTGTGTGTGTGTCCGTGTGTGTGTCTCCGTGTGTGTGTCTGTGTGTGTGTCCGTGTGTGTGTGTCCGTGTGTGTGTGTGTCCGTGTGTGTGTGTGTGTGTGTTTCTGTGTGTGTGTTTCTGTGAGTGACTGTGTGTATGTGTTTGTGTGTCTGTGTGTGTGTGTCTGTGTGCGTGTGTGTGTCTGTGTGTGTGTCCGTGTGTGTATCTGTGTGTGTGTCCGTGTGTGTGTCCGTGTGTGTGTCCTTGTGCGTGTCCGTGTGTGTGTCCGTCTGTGTGTATGTGTGTGTGTGTCTGTGTGTGTGTCCGTGTGTCTGTGTGTGTGTGTGTCCGTGTGTGTGTGTCCGTGTGTGTCCGTGTGTGTGTGTGTGTGTCTGTGTGCGTGTCCGTGTGTGTGTGTCGGTGTGTGTGTGTGTCTGTGTGTGTGTGTGTTTCTGTGAGTGACTGTGTGTGTGTGTGTGTCTGTGTGTGTGTCCGTGTCTGTGTCCGTGTGTTTGTGTCCGTGTGTGTGTCCGTGTGTGTGTATGTGTGTGTCTGTGTGTGTGTCCGTGTGTCAGTGTGTGTGTCCGTGTGTGTGTGTGTCTGTGTGTGTGTCCGTGTGTGTGTCCGTGTGTGTGTATGTGTGTCCGTGTGTGTGTCCGTGTGTGTCTGTGTGTGTCCGTGTGTGTGTGTCCGTGTGTGTGTGTGTGTCCGTGTGTGTGTCTGTGTCCGTGTGTGTGTGTGTCTGTGTGTGTGTGTCTGTGTGTTTCTGTGAGTGACTGTGTGTCCGTGTGTGTGTCCGTGTGTGTGTCCGTGTGTGTCTGTGTGTGTGTCTGTGTGTGTGTCTGTGTGTCCGTGTGTGTGTCCGTGTGTGTGTGTCCGTGTGTGTGTCCGTGTGTGTCCGTGTGTGTGTCCGTGTGTGTGTGTCCGTGTGTGTGTGTGTCTGTCTGTGTGTGTGTGTGTCTGTGTGTTTCTGTGAGTGACTGTGTGTGTGTGTGTGTCTGTGTGCGTGTGTGTGTCTGTGTGTGTGTCCGTGTGCGTGTGTGTGTCTGTGTGCGTGTCCGTGTGTGTGTGTCCGTGTGTGTCTGTGTGTGTGTCCGTGTGTGTGTGTGTGTGTCTGTGTGTCCGTGTGTGTGTCCGTGTGTGTGTCCGTGTGTGTGTCTGTTTGTCCGTGTGTGTGTGTCCGTGTGTGTGTGTCTGTCTGTGTGTGTGTGTGTCTGAGTGTGTGTGTGTGTGTCTGTGTGTTTCTGTGAGTGTGAGTGTGTGTCTGTGTGTGTGTGTGTCCTTGTGTGTGTCTCTTCGTGTGTGTGTGTGTCCGTGTGTGTGTGTCCGTGTGTGTGTCCGTGTCTGTGTGTGTGTCCATGTGTGTGTGTGTCCGTGTGTGTGTCTGTGTGTACGTCCGTGTGTGTGTCCGTGTGTGTGTCCGTGTGTGTGTGTGTGTGTCCGTGTGTGTGTGTCTGTGTGCGTGTGTCCGTGTGTGTGCGTCCGTGTGTGTGTCTGTATGTGTCCGTGTGTGTGTCTGCATGTGTGTCCGTGTGTCCGTGTGTGTGTGTCCATGTGTGTGTGTCCGTGTGTCTTTCTTTGTGTGTGTCCGTGTGTGTGTCTGTGTCTGTGTCCGTGTGTGTGTGTCCGTAAGTCCGTGTGTGTCCGTGTGTGTGTTTGTTTGTGTGTGTGTGTGTCCGTGTGTGTGTCCGTGTGTGTGTATGTCTGTGTGTGTCCGTGTGTGTGTGTCCGTGTGTGTGTCCGTGTGTGTGTCTGTGTCCGTGTGTGTGTCCGTGTGTGTGTCTGTGTCCGTGTGTGTGTCCGTGTGTGTGTGTCCGTGTGTGTGTGTGTACGTGTGGGTCCGTGTGTGTGTGTGTCCGTGTGGGTCCGTGTGTGTGTCTGTCTGTGTCCGTGTGTGTGTGTCCGTAAGTCCGTGTGTGTGTGTGTCCGTGTGTGTGTTTCTGTGAGTGACTGTGTGTATGTGTTTGGGTGTCTGTGTGCGTGTGCGTGTCTGTGTGTGTGTCCGTCTGCGTGTGTCCGTGTGTGTGTCTGTGTCCGTGTGTGTGTGTGTCCGTGTGTGTATGTGTGTGTCTGTGTGTGTGTTTCTGTGAGTGTGAGTGTGTGTCTGTGTGTGTGTGCGTGTGTGTGCGTGTGTGTGTCCGTGTGCGTGTCTGTGTGCGTGTCCGTGTGTGTCTGTGTGCGTGTCCGTGTGTGTCTGTGTGTGTGTCCGTGTGTGTGTCCGTGTGTGTGTGTGTCTGTGTGTGTCCGCGTGTGTGTCCGTGTGTGTGTGTCCGTGTGTGTGTCCGTGTGTGTGTCTGTGAGTGTGTGTGTCCTTGTGTGTGTGTCTGTGTGTGTGTGTGTTTCTGTGAGTGTGAGTGTGTGTCTGTGTGTGTGTGTGTCCGTGTGTGTGTCTGTGTGCGTGTGTCCGTGTGTGTCCGTGTGTGTGTGTGTGCGTCCGTGTGTGTGTCTGTATGTGTCCGTGTGTGTGTCTGTATGTGTGTCCGTGTGTGTGTCCATGTGTGTGTGTCCGTGTGTGTTTCTGTGTGTGTGTCCGTGTGTGTGTGTCCGTGTGTGTGTGTCCGTGTGGGTCCGTGCGCGTGTCTGTGTCCGTGTGTGTGTGTCCGTAAGTCCGTGTGTGTGTGTGTCCGTGTGTGTGTGT
>NC_136713.1:14845557-14848057 GCF_947650265.1 Symphodus melops | reverse complement strand
TGTGTGTCCGTGTGTGTGTGTGTCTGTGTGTGTGTCCGTGTGTGTGTCCGTGTGTGTGTATGTGTGTCCGTGTGTGTGTCCGTGTGTGTCTGTGTGTGTCCGTGTGTGTGTGTCCGTGTGTGTGTGTGTGTCCGTGTGTGTGTCTGTGTCCGTGTGTGTGTGTGTCTGTGTGTGTGTGTCTGTGTGTTTCTGTGAGTGACTGTGTGTCCGTGTGTGTGTCCGTGTGTGTGTCCGTGTGTGTCTGTGTGTGTGTCTGTGTGTGTGTCTGTGTGTCCGTGTGTGTGTCCGTGTGTGTGTGTCCGTGTGTGTGTCCGTGTGTGTCCGTGTGTGTGTCCGTGTGTGTGTGTCCGTGTGTGTGTGTGTCTGTGTGTTTCTGTGAGTGACTGTGTGTGTGTGTGTGTCTGTGTGCGTGTGTGTGTCTGTGTGTGTGTCCGTGTGCGTGTGTGTGTCTGTGTGCGTGTCCGTGTGTGTGTGTCCGTGTGTGTCTGTGTGTGTGTCCGTGTGTGTGTGTGTGTGTCCGTGTGTGTGTCTGTGTGTCCGTGTGTGTGTCTGTTTGTCCGTGTGTGTGTGTCCGTGTGTGTGTGTCTGTGTGTGTGTCTGTGTGTGTGTGTGTCTGAGTGTGTGTGTGTGTGTGTCTGTGTGTTTCTGTGAGTGTGAGTGTGTGTCTGTGTGTGTGTCCTTGTGTGTGTCTCTTCGTGTGTGTGTGTCCGTGTGTGTGTCCGTGTCTGTGTGTGTGTCCATGTGTGTGTGTGTCCGTGTGTGTGTCTGTGTGTATGTCCGTGTGTGTGTCCGTGTGTGTGTCCGTGTGTGTGTGTGTGTGTCCGTGTGTGTGTGTCTGTGTGCGTGTGTCCGTGTGTGTGTCTGCATGTGTGTCCGTGTGTCCGTGTGTGTGTGTCCATGTGTGTGTGTCCGTGTGTCTTTCTTTGTGTGTGTCCGTGTGTGTGTGTGTGTGTCCGTGTGTGTGTCTGTGTCTGTGTCCGTGTGTGTGTGTCCGTAAGTCCGTGTGTGTCCGTGTGTGTGTTTGTTTGTGTGTGTGTGTGTCCGTGTGTGTGTCCGTGTGTGTGTATGTCTGTGTGTGTCCGTGTGTGTGTGTCCGTGTGTGTGTCCGTGTGTGTGTCTGTGTCCGTGTGTGTGTCCGTGTGTGTGTCTGTGTCCGTGTGTGTGTCCGTGTGTGTGTGTCCGTGTGTGTGTGTGTACGTGTGGGTCCGTGTGTGTGTGTGTCCGTGTGGGTCCGTGTGTGTGTCTGTCTGTGTCCGTGTGTGTGTGTCCGTAAGTCCGTGTGTGTGTGTCCGTGTGTGTGTCTGTGTGTGTGTCCGTGTGTGTGTGTCCGTGTGTGTGTGTGTCCGTGTGTGTGTTTCTGTGAGTGACTGTGTGTATGTGTTTGGGTGTCTGTGTGCGTGTGCGTGTCTGTGTGTGTGTCCGTCTGCGTGTGTCCGTGTGTGTGTCTGTGTCCGTGTGTGTGTGTGTCCGTGTGTGTATGTGTGTGTCTGTGTGTGTGTTTCTGTGAGTGTGAGTGTGTGTCTGTGTGTGTGTGCGTGTGTGTGTCCGTGTGCGTGTCTGTGTGCGTGTCCGTGTGTGTCTGTGTGCGTGTCCGTGTGTGTCTGTGTGTGTGTCCGTGTGTGTGTCCGTGTGTGTGTGTGTCTGTGTGTGTCCGCGTGTGTGTCCGTGTGTGTGTGTCCGTGTGTGTGTCCGTGAGTGTGTGTGTCCTTGTGTGTGTGTCTGTGTGTGTGTGTGTTTCTGTGAGTGTGAGTGTGTGTCTGTGTGTGTGTGTGTCCGTGTGTGTGTCTGTGTGCGTGTGTCCGTGTGTGTGTGTGTGCGTCCGTGTGTGTGTCTGTATGTGTCCGTGTGTGTGTCTGTATGTGTGTCCGTGTGTGTGTGTCCATGTGTGTGTGTCCGTGTGTGTTTCTGTGTGTGTGTCCGTGTGTGTGTGTCCGTGTGTGTGTGTCCGTGTGGGTCCGTGCGCGTGTCTGTGTCTGTGTCCGTGTGTGTGTGTCCGTAAGTCCGTGTGTGTGTGTGTCCGTGTGTGTGTGTCTGTGTGTGTGTCCGTGTGTGTGTGTGTCTGTGTGTGTGTGTGTTTCTGTGAGTGACTGTGTGTGTGTGTGTGTCCGTGTGTGTGTTTCTGTGTGTGTGTGTTTCTGTGAGTGACTGTGTGTATGTGTGTGTGTGTCTATGTGTGTGTCTGTGTCCGTGTGTGTGTCCGTGTCTGTGTGTGTGTGTGTTTCTGTGTGTGTGTCCGTGTGTGTGTGTGTCCGTGTGTGTGTGTGTCCGTGTGTGTGTGTGTCTGTGTTTCTGTGAGTGACTGTGTGTGTGTGTGTCTGTGTGCGTGTGTCTGTGTGTGTGAGAGAGTGTGACTGTGTGTGTGTGTGTGTGTGTGTGTGTGTGTGAGAGAGAGTGTGAGTGTGTGAGTGTGTGTGTGTGTGTGTGTGTGTGTGTGTGTGTGTGTGTGAGAGAGAGAGTGTGAGTGGTGACGATCATGTGCAGGTGATGAAGAAAGATGCAC
>NC_136713.1:14823057-14843057 GCF_947650265.1 Symphodus melops | reverse complement strand
GTGTTTGGGTGTCTGTGTGTGTGTCTGTGTCTGTGTGCGTGTGTGTGTCTGTGTGTGTGTCCGTCTGCGTGTGTCCGTGTGTGTGTCTGTGTCCGTGTGTGTGTCCGTGTGTGTGTGTGTATGTGTGTGTCTGTGTGTGTGTTTCTGTGAGTGTGAGTGTATGTCTGTGTGTGTGTGCGTGTCTGTGTGTGTGTCCGTGTGCGTGTCTGTGTGCGTGTCCGTGTGTGTGTGTGTCCGTGTGTGTGTCCGTGTGTGTCTGTGTGTGTCCGCGTGTGTGTCCGTGTGTGTGTGTCCGTGTGTGTGTCCGTGTGTGTGTCCGTGAGTGTGTGTGTCCTTGTGTGTGTGTCTGTGTGTGTGTGTGTTTCTGTGAGTGTGAGTGTGTGTCTGTGTGTGTGTGTGTGTCCGTGTGTGTGTGTCTGTGTGCGTGTGTCAGTGTGTGTCCGTGTGTGTGTGTGCGTCCGTGTGTGTGTCTGTATGTGTCCGTGTGTGTGTCTGTATGTGTGTCCGTGTGTCCGTGTGTGTGTGTCCATGTGTGTGTGTCCGTGTGTGTTTCTGTGTGTGTGTCCGTGTGTGTGTGTCCGTGTGTGTGTGTCCGTAAGTCTGTGTGTGTGTGTCCGTGTGTGTGTCTGTGTCCGTGTGTGTGTGTCTGTGTGTGTGTGTGTCCGTGTGTGTGTGTGTGTGTTTCTGTGAGTGACTGTGTGTATGTGTTTGGGTGTCTGTGTGTGTGTCTGTGTCTGTGTGCGTGTGTGTGTCTGTGTGTGTGTCCGTCTGCGTGTGTCCGTGTGTGTGTCTGTGTCCGTGTGTGTGTCCGTGTGTGTGTGTGTATGTGTGTGTCTGTGTGTGTGTTTCTGTGAGTGTGAGTGTATGTCTGTGTGTGTGTGCGTGTCTGTGTGTGTGTCCGTGTGCGTGTCTGTGTGCGTGTCCGTGTGTGTGTGTCCGTGTGTGTGTCCATGTGTGTGTCTGTGTGTGTCTGTGTGTGTCCGCGTGTGTGTCCGTGTGTGTGTGTCCGTGTGTGTGTCCGTGAGTGTGTGTGTCCTTGTGTGTGTCTGTGTGTGTGTGTGTTTCTGTGAGTGTGAGTGTGTGTCTGTGTGTGTGTGTGTGTGTCCGTGTGTGTGTGTCTGTGTGCGTGTGTCAGTGTGTGTCCGTGTGTGTGTGCGTCCGTGTGTGTGTCTGTATGTGTCCGTGTGTGTGTCTGTATGTGTGTCCGTGTGTCCGTGTGTGTGTGTCCATGTGTGTGTGTCCGTGTGTGTTTCTGTGTGTGTGTCCGTGTGTGTGTGTCCGTGTGTGTGTGTCCGTGTGTGTTTCTGTGTGTGTGTCCGTGTGTGTGTGTCCGTGTGTGTGTGTCCGTGTGGGTCCGTGTGTGTGTCTGTGTCTGTGTCCGTGTGTGTGTGTCCGTAAGTCCGTGTGTGTGGGTGTCCGTGTGTGTGTTTGTTTGTGTGTGTGTGTCCGTGTGTGTGTGTCCGTGTGTGTGTGTCCGTGTGTGTGTCTGTGTGTGTGTCCGTGTGTGTGTGTCCGTGTGTGTGTGTGTCTGTGTGTGTCCGTGTGTGTGTGTGTGTCCGTGTGTGTGTCCGTGTGGGTCCGTGTGTGTGTGTGTCCGTGTGGGTCCGTGTGTGTGTGTGTCCGTGTGGGTCCGTGTGTGTGTCCGTGTGTGTGTCTGTGTGTGTGTCCGTGTGTGTGTCTGTCTGTGTCCGTGTGTGTGTGTCCGTAAGTCCGTGTGTGTGTGTCCGTGTGTGTGTCTGTGTGTGTGTCCGTGTGTGTGTGCGTGTGTGTTTCTGTGTGTGACTGTGTGTGTGTGTCTGTGTGTGTGTGTCCGTGTGTGTGTGTGTGTGTCTGTGTGTCCGTGTGTGTGTGTGTGTGTGTGTGTGTGTGTGTTAGTGTGTGTGTCTGTGTGTTTGTGTGTGTGTGTTAGTGTGTGTGTCCGTATGTGTGTGTTTCTGTGTGTGTCTGTGTGCGTGTGTGTGTCTGAGTGTCACTTTGTATCTGTGTGTGTCTGTGTGTGTGTGTGTGTGTGTGTGTCTGTCTGTTTGTGTGTGTGTCTGTTTGCCCGTGTGTGTGTTTGGGTGTCTGTGTGTGTGTCTGTGTCTGTGTGCGTGTGTGTGTGCGTGTCCGTGTGTGTGTGTGTGTCCGTGTGTGTGTCTGTGTGTGTGTCCGTGTGTGTGTCCGTGTGTGTGTGTCTGTGTGTGTCTGTGTGTGTGTCCGTCTGCGTGTGTCCGTGTGTGTGTCTGTGTGTGTGTCCGTGTGTGTGTGTCCGTGTGTGTGTGTGTATGTGTGTGTGTTTCTGTGAGTGTGAGTGTGTGTCTGTGTGTGTGTGCGTGTGTGTCTGTGTGTGTGTCTGTGTGTGTGTCCGTGTGCGTGTCTGTGTGCGTGTCCGTGTGTGTGTGTGTGTCCGTGTGTGTGTCTGTGTGTGTGTCCGTGTGTGTGTCCGTGTGTGTGTGTCTGTGTGTGTCTGTGTGTGTCCGCGTGTGTGTGTCCGTGTGTGTTTCTGTGTGTGTGTCCGTGTGTGTGTGTCTGTGTCCGTGTGTGTGTGTCCGTGTGTGTTTCTGTGTGTGTCCCCGTGTGTGTGTGTCCGTAAGTCTGTGTGTGTGTGTGCCCGTGTGTGTGTGTGTGTCCGTGTGTGTGTGTCCGTGTGTGTTTCTGTGTGTGTGTCCGTGTGTGTGTCTGTGTCCGTGTGTGTGTGTCCGTGTGTGTTTCTGTGTGTGTCCCCGTGTGTGTGTCCGTGTGTGTGTGTCCGTGTGTGTTTCTGTGTGTGTGTCCGTGTGTGTGTCTGTGTCCGTGTGTGTGTGTCCGTGTGTGTTTCTGTGTGTGTCCCCGTGTCTGTGTCCGTGTGTGTGTGTCCGTGTGTGTTTCTGTGTGTGTCCCCGTGTGTGTGTGTCCGTAAGTCTGTGTGTGTGTGTGCCCGTGTGTGTGTGTGTGTCCGTGTGTGTGTCTCCGTGTGTGTGTCTGTGTGTGTGTCCGTGTGTGTGTGTCCGTGTGTGTGTGTGTCCGTGTGTGTGTGTTTCTGTGTGTGTGTTTCTGTGAGTGACTGTGTGTATGTGTGTGTGTGTCCGTGTGTGTGTGTTTCTGTGTGTGTGTTTCTGTGAGTGACTGTGTGTATGTGTTTGCGTGTCTGTGTGTGTGTGTCTGTGTGCGTGTGTGTGTCTGTGTCGGTGTGTGTATCTGTGTGTGTGTCCGTGTGTGTCTGTGTGTGTGTCGGTGTGTGTGTGTCCGTGTCCGTGTGTGTGTCCGTCTGTGTGTATGTGTGTCTGTGTGTGTGTCCGTGTGTGTGTGTGTCCATGTGTGTGTCCGTGTGTGTGTGTGTCTGTGTGTGTCCGTGTGTGTCTGTCCGTGTGTGTGTGTGTGTGTGTCCGTGTGTGTGTCTGTGTGCGTGTCCGTGTGTGTGTGTCCGTGTGTGTTTCTGTGAGTGACTGTGTGTGTGTGTGTGTCTGTGTGCGTGTGTGTGTCTGTGTGTGTGTCCGTGTCTGTGTGCGTGTCCGTGTGTTTGTGTCCGTGTGTGTGTCCGTGTGTGTGTATGTGTGTGTCTGTGTGTGTGTCCGTGTGTCAGTGTGTGTGTCCGTGTGTGTGTGTGTCTGTGTGTGTGTCCGTGTGTGTCCGTGTGTCTGTATGTGTGTCCGTGTGTGTGTCCGTGTGTGTGTGTCCGTGTGTGTGTGTGTCCGTGTGTGTGTCTGTGTCCGTGTGTGTGTGTCCGTGTGTGTGTGTGTCTGTGTGTGTGTGTTTCTGTGAGTGACTGTGTGTCCGTGTGTCCGTGTGTGTGTCCGTGTGTGTGTGTCCGTGTGTGTGTCCGTGTGTGTCTGTGTGTGTGTCTGTGTGTGTCCGTGTGTGTGTCCGTGTGTGTGTCCGTGTGTGTGTGTCCGTGTGTGTGTCCGTGTGTGTGTCTGTTTGTGTCCGTGTGTGTGTGTGTCTGTGTGCGTGTGTCCGTGTGTGTGCGTCCGTGTGTGTGTCTGTATGTGTGTCCGTGTGTGTGTGTCCATGTGTGTGTGTCCGTGTGTACGTGTGTGTATGTGTGTGTGTCTGTGTGTGTGTGTCTGAGTGTGTGTGTGTGTCTGTGTGTGTGTGTCTGAGTGTGTGTGTGTGTGTGTGTGTCTGTGTGTTTCTGTGAGTGTGTGTCTGTGTGTGTGTGTCCTTGTGTGTGTCTCTTCGTGTGTGTGTGTGTCCGTGTGTGTGTGTCCGTGTGTGTGTCCGTGTCTGTGTGTGTGTCCATGTGTGTGTGTGTCCGTGTGTATGTCCGTGTGTGTGTCCGTGAGTGTGTGTGTCCTTGTGTGTGTGTCTGTGTGTGTGTGTGTCCGTGTGTGTGTGTCTGTGTGCGTGTGTCCGTGTGTGTGTGTGTGCGTCCGTGTGTGTGTCTGTATGTGTGTCCGTGTGTCCGTGTGTGTGTGTGTCCATGTGTGTGTGTCCGTGTGTGTTTCTGTGTGTGTGTCCGTGTGTGTGTGTCCGTGTGTGTGTCCGTGTGTGTGTGTCCGTGTGGGTCCGTGTGTGTGTCTGTGTCTGTGTGTGTGTGTGTCCGTAAGTCCGTGTGTGTGTGTGTGTCCGTGTGTGTGTTTGTTTGTGTGTGTGTGTGTGTGTCTGTCTGTGTGTGTGTGTGTGTGTCTGTGTGTTTCTGTGAGTGACTGTGTGTGTGTGTGTCTGTGTGCGTGTGTGTGTCTGTGTGTGTGTCCGTGTGCGTGTGTGTGTCTGTGTGCATGTCCGTGTGTGTGTGTCCGTGTGTGTCTGTGTGTGTCCGTGTGTGTGTGTGTGTGTCCGTGTGTGTGTCTGTGTCCGCGTGTGTGTGTCCGTGTGTGTGTGTCCGTGTGTGTGTCTGTGTGTGTGTCCGTGTGTGTGTCCGTGTGTGTGTCTGTTTGTCCGTGTGTGTGTGTCAGTGTGTGTGTGTCTGTGTGTGTGTCTGTGTGTGTGTGTCTGTGTGTACGTGTGTGTATGTGTGTGTGTCTGTGTGTGTGTGTCTGAGTGTGTGTGTGTCTGTGTGTGTGTGTGTCTGTGTGTGTGTCTGTGTGTGTCTGAGTGTGTGTGTGTGTGTGTCTGTGTGTTTCTGTGAGTGTGAGTGTGTGTCTGTGTGTGTCCTTGTGTGTGTCTCTTCGTGTGTGTGTGTGTCCGTGTGTGTGTGTCCGTGTGTGTGTCCGTGTCTGTGTGTGTGTCCATGTGTACGTGTGTGTATGTGTGTGTGTCTGTGTGTGTGTGTCTGAGTGTGTGTGTGTGTCTGTGTGTGTGTGTGTCTGAGTGTGTGTGTGTGTGTGTCTGTGTGTTTCTGTGAGTGTGTGTCTGTGTGTGTGTGTCCTTGTGTGTGTCTCTTCGTGTGTGTGTGTGTCCGTGTGTGTGTGTCCGTGTGTGTGTCCGTGTCTGTGTGTGTGTCCATGTGTGTGTGTGTCCGTGTGTATGTCCGTGTGTGTGTCCGTGTGTGTGTCCGTGAGTGTGTGTGTCCTTGTGTGTGTGTCTGTGTGTGTGTGTGTGTGTGTCCGTGTGTGTGTGTCTGTGTGCGTGTGTCCGTGTGTGTGTGCGTCCGTGTGTGTGTCTGTATGTGTGTCCGTGTGTCCGTGTGTGTGTGTCCATGTGTGTGTGTCCGTGTGTGTTTCTGTGTGTGTGTCCGTGTGTGTGTCCGTGTGGGTCCGTGTGTGTGTCTGTGTCTGTGTCCGTGTGTGTGTGTCCGTAAGTCCGTGTGTGTGTGTGTCCGTGTGTGTGTTTGTTTGTGTGTGTGTGTGTGTGTCTGTCTGTGTGTGTGTGTGTGTGTCTGTGTGTTTCTGTGAGTGACTGTGGGTGTGTGTGTGTCTGTGTGCGTGTGTGTCTGTGTGTGTGTCCGTGTGCGTGTGTGTGTCTGTGTGCATGTCCGTGTGTGTGTGTCCGTGTGTGTCTGTGTGTGTGTCCGTGTGTGTGTCCGTGTGTGTGTCTGTGTCCGCGTGTGTGTGTCCGTGTGTGTGTGTCCGTGTGTGTGTGTCCTTGTGTGTGTCTCTTCGTGTGTGTGTGTGTCCGTGTGTGTGTGTCCGTGTGTGTGTCCGTGTCTGTGTGTGTGTCCATGTGTGTGTGTGTCCGTGTGTGTGTCTGTGTGTATGTCTGTGTGTGTGTGTCCGTGAGTGTGTGTCCTTGTGTGTGTGTCTGTGTGTGTGTTTCTGTGAGTGTGTGTCTGTGTGTGTGTGTGTGTCCGTGTGTGTGTCTGTATGTGTCCGTGTGTGTGTCTGTATGTGTCCGTGTGTGTGTCTGTGTGCGTGTCCGTGTGTGCGTGTCCATGTGTGTGTGTCCGTGTGTGTGTCTGTGTGTGTGTCCGTGTGTGTGTCTGTGTGCGTGTCCGTGTGTCCATGTGTGTGTCTGTGTGTGTGTCCGTGTCCGTGTGTGTGTGTCCGTGTGTGTGTGTGTGTGTGTCCGTGTGCGTGTGTGTATCTGTGTATGTGTGTCTGTGTGTGTGTCCGTGTGCGTGTCTGTGTGCATGTCCGTGTGTGTCTCCGTGTGTGTGTGTGTCCGTGTGTGTGTCTGTGTCCGCGTGTGTGTGTCCGTGTGTGTGTCCGTGTGTGTGTCTGTTTGTCCGTGTGTGTGTGTCCGTGTGTGTGTGTCTGTGTGTGTGTGTCTGTGTGTACGTGTGTGTATGTGTGTGTGTCTGTGTGTGTGTGTCTGAGTGTGTGTGTGTGTCTGTGTGTGTGTGTGTCTGAGTGTGTCCGTGTGTGTGTCTGTGTGTTTCTGTGAGTGTGAGTCTGTGTGTGTGTGTCCTTGTGTGCGTCTCTTCGTGTGTGTGTGTGTCCGTGTGTGTGTCCGTGTCTGTGTGTGTGTCCATGTGTGTGTGTGTCCGTGTGTGTGTCTGTGTGTATGTCCGTGTGTGTGTGTCCGTGTGTGTGTCCGTGAGTGTGTGTCCTTGTGTGTGTGTCTGTGTGTGTTTCTGTGAGTGTGAGTGTGTGTCTGTGTGTGTGTGTCCGTGTGTCTGTGTGCGTGTGTCCGTGTGTGTCCGTGTGCGTCCGTGTGTGTGTCTGTATGTGTCCGTGTGTGTGTGTCCGTGTGTGTGTGTCCGTGTGTGTGTGTCCGTGTGGGTCCGTGTGTGTGTCTGTGTCTGTGTCCGTGTGTGTGTGTCCGTAAGTCCGTGTGTGTGTGTGTCCGTGTGTGTGTCCGTGTGTGTGTGTCCATGTGTGTGTGTCCGTGTGTGTTTCTGTGTGTGTGTCCGTGTGTGTGTGTCCGTGTGTGTGTGTCCGTGTGGGTCCGTGTGTGTGTCTGTGTCCGTGTGTGTGTGTCCGTAAGTCCGTGTGTGTGTGTGTCCGTGTGTGTGTTTGTTTGTGTGTGTGTGTCCGTGTGTGTGTCCGGGTGTGTGTGTCCGTGTGTGTGTGTGTCCGTGTGTGTGTGTGTGTGTTTCTGTGTGTGTGTGTTTCTGTGAGTGACTGTGTGTATGTCCGTGTGTGTGTCTGTGTGTCCGTGTGTGTGTGTGTCTGTGTGTGTGTCCGTGTGCGTGTGTGTGTCTGTGTGCGTGTCCGTGTGTCCATGTGTGTGTCTGTGTGTGTGTCCGTGTGTGTCTGTGTCCGTGTGTGTGTGTCCGTGTGTGTGTGTGTGTGTCTGTGTGTGTGTCCGTGTGCGTGTGTGTGTATCTGTGTGTGTCTGTGCGTGTCTGTGTCTCTGTGTGTGTGTGTGTGTGTGTGTGTGTGTCTGTCTGTCTGAGTGTGTATCTGTGTGTGTGTCCGTGTGCGTGTGTGTGTATCTGTGTGTGTCTGTGCGTGTCCGTGTCTCTGTGTGTGTGTGTGTGTGTGTCTGTCTGTCTGAGTGTGTATCTGTGTGTGTCTGTGTGTGTGTGTCTGTGTGTGTGTGTCTGAGTGTGTGTGTATCTGTGTGTATGTGTGTGTGTGTGTGTCTGTGTGTGTCCGTGTTTGTGTTTCTGTGTGCGTGTGTACCTGTGTGTGTGTGTCTGTGCGTGTGTACCTGTGTGTGTGTGTGTATATCTGTGTGTGTGTGTCTGAGTGTCTATGTGTTTCTGTGTGACTGTGTATGTGTGTCTGTGTGTGTGTTTGTGTGTGTGTGTGTGCGTCTGTGTGTATCAGTGTGTGTGTGTGTCTGTCTGCGTGTGTATGTGTGTCTGTGTGTGTATGTGTGTCTGTGTGTGTCTGAGTGTCTATGTGTGTGTTTCTGTGTGTGACTGTGTGTGTGTGTGTGTGTCTGTGTGTGTTTGTGTATCTGTGTGTGTTTGTATCTGTGTGTGTCTGAGTGTGTGTGTGTGTCTGAGTGTCTGCGTGTGTGTCTGTGTTTTTCTGTGTGTGTCTATGTGTGTGTGTGTCCGTGTGTATCTGTGTGCGTGTGTGTCTGTGTGTGTGTGTTTGTGTGTGTGTCACACACTCTCTCTCACACACACACACGCGCGCACACACTCCTGAACACTCTCACACTCACACATACACAAATATGAATGTACCTGTTGAAGAGTGCTGCTGGGACCAGAAGCATCATCTTCCTTAGTGTCTGACCATGGGGAAGGATTCATCTGCTGCCATGGTGTTGGTTGTACTGGTGGTTGACTGAAAACAGATTTTAAATCGATATTTTAGAATATCAAATTGAAGAAAATGAATGGTGTTGTTTTGTTGATGTTAGTAATTATGAACTGATAAATCACATCAGACACCAATTTACCTTTAACTGCACTGATGTACTTCACTTCTAAGTGACATGTTTTGTCATGCTGAATGGCATCGTTAAAGGGGGTAATCCATGGCTGCATTGGATTCAGTTTCAGTTTGATGTATTTGAAAGTATCAGCTATATCATATTTTTACAAACTCTTATGTCCAGGCACTTCAAAATGAAAGGAATGTCAAATTACAAGATGCTTTATTGTCTCAGGCTTCTATCTCAACCTGCGTTGAATTAGGTGAGTCACTTCAAAAGAGGTGAATACTTACTGCAATCACTGGTTTTAGATTTCATACTTTCAATTAATAATTTGCCTTGTAAAAATCCAGCTTCACTTTGACACAAGTCTTTTTTCTGAATTGTTGTCAAAAAGCTTACTAGCTGGTTTAGCTAATTAACTAGGTAGCTCTACATTATACATTCAGCGACAACTAATGCACTTTTAAACTTTCATTCCTTTAACTACTTCAATATGATAGCTGTCAAAACTAAAAGAAAGTTTAATGATCGAAATTTCTCTAGGAGGCAAATGTCAAAATCTATGGTTTTGAATGTACACTATATATTCATCTAATTCTGGCATCAATATCAAAACATCCAAAATAAAAACTACACCCTTAAAATAGAGCATATTGCAGGTTAAAAAAAAGTTTAAATTAACACTTCATGTTGTCAGATAAGGGCTGTAGATTAAGTACATCAATTTTCTGTATGTTCTTCAACACACAAGTGCTCTAATTTAGAGGAGAAAGTGGCTGTTTTTAGCGTAGCTGTTTAGAATTATGTGTTCATAATTCCGATTATGTGGAGAGTCAGTGAATGCACCAGCGAGAACGTGCTGTATGAGAGAACGCTGGGTGAGAGAGTTGGATGGTTGCGGCAAGTTATGTGTTGTTCTCTGCTGTAAACGGCGTGGTCACAGCCGACAGTGACCGGTTATTAAAAGCTGTTATTTGAACACTCTCGTCGTCCTTTAACGTCCGGACGGACACTACAATATGCTGATGTGAACACAGCACTCGCCCATATATGGCGAGCTGACACCTGTCACTCAGCAGGACGCCTGCTCCGGGTCTCTCCTCACACCACAGCTTCTCTCCTGAGGCTAATCTAATCTAATCCTGCCTGTTTCTGCTCTCTATCACATCTAACAGGTTCAGAAAAATAAGCCAGCGGACCATTAAAAGTAAAGGAATACATATTTTCTTCCTCTTTATTGACGGGAGTGACACCCATGATTTTCTATGTTAAACAGAAGGGGATTCAGCGGGACTCCTTCATGTTACGTCACAGCCGAATGCGAAAGTAAAGAGCAAAGGAGACCCGGTAATTTCTGAATTTCTTTAAAAACAATATTGTTAACGTATTTTCCTATGATTAGTTAAGTTTTGTCTTTAACCTGCAATATGCTCCTATTAGCAGAATCTATTTCACCACATATCCTCCAAGAGCATTCATTTAGGCTAAATATTTAGCTGTGTCATCTTAGTTTGCATGAACTTTTTCACACTAAATTGCATGACAGTGTAATTAATTCTAGAAAATTGGAAAGATGTAATAAAACATAAGACCCACACTCAGTAGCCTTGATAGGTAGTTAGCTGTACAGGCTAGGTTATTTGCAACCCTGCTGCTAACCGCTAACTGCTAACCGCTAATCGCTAACCGCTAATCGCTAACCGTTAGCGGTTAGCTACACTGCTAGGGTATTAGCAGGGTAGCTAACTAACTTAATTAGAGGGTAGAATACTAGTTATATTGGTTTGACATACAAATGTGCTTACCTTGTATTTCACTCTGCAAGTTTGAAGCCTCTTAACAGATGAAAATAATCTTCTTTCTTCTCATTTGTGTCATTGTCAGCACTTAACACTGAAGATGGTTTGCTGGGAAAATAATCCTTACGAGGACCCGGAAGTGGACTGTAAGACACTAGGAAGTGGGCGGTAACCACTCTCTCTCACACACAGAAACACACACACACACACACACACACACACACACACACACACACACACACACACACACACACACACACACACACACACACACACACACACACACACACACACACACACTTCTTCTTCTTCTTTTAGTTTCATGGCGGGTTATAAACATATCTTAAAGAGGTGTATACCGCCACCTACAGTACCGGAGTATGTAGCTTGATTTTATACTTCTCTATTTAATATCAAGTAAATGAAAATAAAAAATATATATATATATGATACTAATAATAATAATAATAATAATAATAATAATAATAAATAAATAATGCCCTAAATCCGATTATATATCTCTATATCTTTTTCCACACACACACACACACACACAATCACACTCACGCACACACACACAGACAGACACACACACAGACATACACACATACACACAGACACACAGACACGGACACACACACACGGACAGACACACACACAGACACACACACACATAGACACACAGACACAGACACACACACGGACACACACACGGACACACACACACGGACACACACACACAAACACACACACAGACACACACACAGACACACACACAGACACACACACACAGACACACACACACACACAGACACACAACCACACAGAGACACAAACACACAGACACACACACACACACACCGACACACAGACACACGCACACACAGACACACACACACACGGACACACACACGGACACACACACGGACACACACACACACACAGACACGCACACAAACGCACACACACAGACACACACACAGAAACACACACACACAGACACACACACACACGGACACACACACACACGGACACACACACATGGACACACACACACGGACACAGACACACACACGGACACACACACACAGACACATACACACGGACACAGACACACAGACACACACACAGACACATACACACGGACACACACACACACACGGACACACACGGACACACACACAGACACACACACTCACACTCACAGAAACACACACACACACACACACACACACACGGACACACACACACACGGACACATACACACGGACAGACACACACACAGACACACACACACACAGACACACACACAGACACACACACATGCGGACACACACACAGACACACACACAGACACACACACAGACACACACAGACACACACACACAGACACACACACATACGGACACACACAGACACACACACAGACACACACAGACACACACAGAGACACACACACACACACGGACACACACAAACACACACACACACACACGGACACACACACACGGACAAACAGACACACAAACAAACACACACACACAGACAGACACACACACGGACACACACACACGGACAAACAGACACACACACGGACACACACACAGACACACACACAGACACACACACACGGACACACACACACAGACACACACACACAGACACACACACACAGACACACACACACAGAAACACACACACAGAAACACAGACACACACAGACAGACACAAACACACACACAGACACACACACACAGACACACACACAGACACTCAGACACACACACACACAGACAGACACACACACACACACACATAGACACACAGACACAGACACACAGACACACACACAGACAAACACACACACACAGACACACACACACACGGACACACACACACGGACAAACAGACACACAAACAAACACACACACACAGACAGACACACACACGGACACACACACACGGACAAACAGACACGGACACACACACAGACACACACACAGACACACACACACGGACACACACACAGACACACACACAGAAACACAGACACACACAGACACACACACATACGGACACACACACTAACACACACACACAAACACACAGACACACACACTAACACACACACAGACACACACACACACACGGACACACACACACACGGACACACAGACACACACACACACACACACACGGACACACACACACGTACACACACACACACGGACACACACACACACGGACACAAACACACAGACACTCACATAGACACACACCCACACACGGACACACACACGGACAAACACACACAGACACACACAGACACACACACACAGGCACACAGACACACACGGACAAACAGACACACAGACACACACAGATACAAAGTGACACTCAGACACACACACGCACACAGACACACACACACAGACACACACACACACACAGTCACACACAGAAACACACACACACAGTCACACACACACACACACACACAGACACACAGACACACACACACGGACACACACAAAGACACACACACAAACACGCACACAGACACACACAAAGACACACACACACACAGTCACACAAAGAAACACACACACACATACACATAGACACTCAGACACACAGACACGCAAATACGGACACACAAATATGGGCACACACACAGACACACACACAGACACTCAGATACACACACAACGACACACACACACACACATACAGACACTCACATAGACACACAGACACAAACACACACCCACACAAACACGGACACACACACACACGGACACACACACACAGACACACACACACACAGACACACACGGACACACACACGGACAAACAGACACACACACACACGGACACACACGGACACACACACAGACACACACACTCACACTCACAGAAACACACACACACACACACACACACACACGGACACACACACACACGGACACATACACACGGACAGACACACACACAGACACACACACACACAGACACACACACAGACACACACACATACGGACACACACACAGACACACACACATACGGACACACACACAGACACACACACAGACACACACACAGACACACACAGACACACACACACAGACACACACACATACGGACACACACAGACACACACACAGACACACACGGACACACACAAACACACACACACACACACGGACAAACAGACACACAAACAAACACACACACACAGACAGACACACACACGGACACACACACACGGACAAACAGACACACACACGGACACACACACAGACACACACACACGGACACACACACACAGACACACACACAGAAACACAGACACACACAGACAGACACAAACACACACACAGACACACACACACAGACACACACACAGACACTCAGACACACACACACACAGACAGACACACACACACACACACATAGACACACAGACACAGACACACAGACACACACAAACACACACACACAGACACACACACACACGGACACACACACACGGACAAACAGACACACAAACAAACACACACACACAGACAGACACACACACGGACACACACACACGGACAAACAGACACGGACACACACACAGACACACACACAGACACACACACACGGACACACACACAGACACACACACAGAAACACAGACACACACAGACACACACACATACGGACACACACACTAACACACACACACAAACACACAGACACACAAACTAACACACACACAGACACACACACACACACGGACACACACACACACGGACACACAGACACACAGACACACACACACACACACACACGGACACACACACACGTACACACACACACACGGACACACACACACACGGACACAAACACACAGACACTCACATAGACACACACCCACACACGGACACACACACGGACAAACACACACAGACACACACAGACACACACACACAGGCACACAGACACACACGGACAAACAGACACACACACACACAGACACACACAGATACAAAGTGACACTCAGACACACACACGCACACAGACACACACACACAGACACACACACACACACAGTCACACACAGAAACACACACACACAGTCACACACACACACACACACACACAGACACACAGACACACACACACGGACACACACAAAGACACACACACAAACACGCACACAGACACACACAAAGACACACACACACACAGTCACACAAAGAAACACACACACACATACACATAGACACTCAGACACACAGACACACACACACACACACAGACACACACACACAGACACGCAAATACGGACACACACACAGACACACACACAGACACACAAATATGGGCACACACACAGACACACACACAGACACTCAGATACACACACAACGACACACACACACACACATACAGACACTCACATAGACACACAGACACAAACACACACCCACACAAACACGGACACACACACACACGGACACACACACACAGACACACACACACACAGACACACACGGACACACACACGGACAAACAGACACACACACACACGGACACACACACACGGACAAACAGACACACACACACACACAGACACACACAGATACAAAGTGACACACTCAGACACACACACGCACACAGACACACACACACAGACACACCCACACAGACACACACACACACAGACACACAGACACACAAATACGGACACACACACAGACACACACACACACACAGACACACACACACGGACACACACACACAGACACACAAATACGGACACACACACAGACACACACACACACACAGACACTGAAGATGGTTTGCTGGGAAAATAATCCTTACGAGGACCCGGAAGTGGACTGTAAGACACTAGGAAGTGGGCGGTAACCACTCTCTCTCACACACAGAAACACACACACACACACACACACACACACACACACACACACACACACACACACTTCTTCTTCTTCTTTTAGTTTCATGGCGGGTTATAAACATATCTTAAAGAGGTGTATACCGCCACCTACAGTACCGGAGTATGTAGCTTGATTTTATACTTCTCTATTTAATATCAAGTAAATGAAAATAAAAAAAATATATATATATGATACTAATAATAATAATAATAATAATAATAATAATAATAAATAAATAATGCCCAAAATCCGATTATATATCTCTATATCTTTTTCCACACACACACACACACACACACACAATCACACTCACGCACACACACACAGACAGACACACACAGACATACACACATACACACAGACACACAGACACGGACACACACACACGGACAGACACACACACAGACACACACACACATAGACACACAGACACAGACACACACACGGACACACACACGGACACACACACACGGACACACACACACAAACACACACACAGACACACACACAGACACACACACAGACACACACACACAGACACACACACACAGACACACACACACACACAGACACACAACCACACAGAGACACAAACACACAGACACACACACACACACACACACCGACACACAGACACACGCACACACAGACACACACACACACGGACACACACACGGACACAGACACGGACACACACACACACACAGACACGCACACAAACGCACACACACAGACACACACACAGAAACACACACACACGGACACAGACACACACACGGACACACACACACAGACACATACACACGGACACAGACACACAGACACACACGGACACACACACAGACACATACACACGGACACACACACACACACGGACACACACGGACACACACACAGACGCACACACACACACTCACACTCACAGAAACACACACACACACACACACACACGGACACACACACACACGGACACATACACACGGACAGACACACACACAGACACACACACACACAGACACACACACAGACACACACACATACGGACACACACACAGACACACAGACGGACACACACACACGGACAAACAGACACACACACGGACACACACACAGACACACACACAGACACACACACACGGACACACACACACAGACACACACACAGAAACACAGACACACACAGACAGACACAAACACACACACAGACACACACACACAGACACACACACAGACACTCAGACACACACACACACAGACAGACACACACACACACACATAGACACACAGACACACAGACACACACACAGACACACACAAACACACACACACAGACACACACACACACGGACACACACACACGGACAAACAGACACACAAACAAACACACACACACAGACAGACACACACACGGACACACACACACGGACAAACAGACACGGACACACACACAGACACACACACAGACACACACACACGGACACACACACAGACACACACACAGAAACACAGACACACACAGACACACACACATACGGACACACACACTAACACACACACACAAACACACAGACACACACACTAACACACACACAGACACACACACACACACGGACACACACACACACGGACACACACACACACAGACACACACACACACACACACACACGGACACACACACACGTACACACACACACACACGGACACACACACACACGGACACAAACACACAGACACTCACATAGACACACACCCACACACGGACACACACACGGACAAACACACACAGACACACACAGACACACACACACAGGCACACAGACACACACGGACAAACAGACACACACACACACAGACACACACAGATACAAAGTGACACTCAGACACACACACGCACACAGACACACACACACAGACACACACACACACACAGTCACACACAGAAACACACACACACAGTCACACACACACACACACACACACACAGACACACAGACACACACACACGGACACACACAAAGACACACACACAAACACGCACACAGACACACACAAAGACACACACACACACAGTCACACAAAGAAACACACACACACATACACATAGACACTCAGACACACAGACACACACACACACACACACAGACACACACACACAGACACACACACACAGACACGCAAATACGGACACACACACAGACACACACAGACACACAAATATGGGCACACACACAGACACACACACAGACACTCAGATACACACACAACGACACACACACATACAGACACTCACATAGACACACAGACACAAACACACACCCACACACGGACAAACACACACAGACACACACACACAAACACACAGGCACACAGACACACACGGACAAACAGACACACACACACACACAAACACACAGACACACACATACGGACACACACACACAGAAACACACACACACACACACAGAAACACACACACACTCACAGAAACACACACACATACACACGGACACAAACACACGGACACACACACAGACACACACACGGACACACACACACACACAGAAACACACACACAGACACACAAACACGTAGACAACCAGACACACACACAGACACACACACACACAAACACACACACACGGACACACACACGGACAAAAACACACACACAGACACACAGACACACACACACAGAGACACAGACACACACAGATACACAGACACACACACGCACACAGACACACACACACAGACACACACAGAAACATACACACACACAGAAACACACACACGGACACACACACACACTGACACACACGCACGGACACACACACGGACACACACATAGACACACACACGGACACACACACACACGGACACACACACACGGACACAGACATAGACACACACAAACACACACACACGGACAACAACACACACACAGACACACAGACACACACACACACAGAGACAGAGACACAAACAGATACACAGACATACACACGCACACAGACACACACACACAGACACATACACACAGTCACACACAGAAACATACACACACAGAAACACACACACGGACACACACACACGGACACACACACTAACACACACACACAAACACACAGACACACACACTAACACACACACAGACACACACACACACACGGACACACACACACACGGACACACAGACACACAGACACACACACACACACACACACACGGACACACACACACGTACACACACACAGACACACACACACACTAACACACACACAGACACACACACACACAGACACACAGACACACACACACACACACACACACGGACACACACACACGTACACACACACGGACACACACACACACTAACACACACACGGACACACACACACACTAACACACACACAGACACACACACACACACGGACACACACACACACGGACACACAGACACGGACACACACACACACGGACACAAACACACAGACACTCACATAGACACACACCCACACACGGACACACACACGGACAAACACACACAGACACACACAGACACACACACACACAGACACACACAGATACAAAGTGACACTCAGACACACACACGCACACAGACACACACACACAGACACACACACACACACAGTCACACACAGAAACACACACACACAGTCACACACACACACACACACACACAGACACACAGACACACACACACGGACACACACAAAGACACACACACAAACACGCACACAGACACACACAAAGACACACACACACACAGTCACACAAAGAAACACACACACACATACACATAGACACTCAGACACACAGACACACACACACACACACAGACACACACACACAGACACGCAAATACGGACACACACACAGACACACACACAGACACACAAATATGGGCACACACACAGACACACACACAGACACTCAGATACACACACAACGACACACACACATACAGACACTCACATAGACACACAGACACAAACACACACCCACACAAACATGGACACACACACACGGACACACACACACAGACACACACACACACACACACACACGGACACACACACACGGACAAACAGACACACACACACACACAGACACACACAGATACAAAGTGACACACTCAGACACACACACGCACACAGACACACACACACAGACACACCCACACAGACACACACACACAGACACACAGACACACAAATACGGACACACACACAGACACACACACACACACAGACACACACACACGGACACACACACACAGACACACAAATACGGACACACACACAGACACACACACACACACAGACACACACACACGGACACACACACACATAGACACCCAGACACACACACACACAGACACACACACACACAAACACACAGACACACACATACGGACACACACACAGACACACACACACACAGACACACACACACACAGAAACACACACACACACACACAGAAACACACACACACTCACAGAAACACACACACACATACACACGGACACAAACACACGGACACACACACAGACACACACACGGACACACACACACAGAAACACAGACACACAAACACGTAGACAACCAGACACACACACACACACACAGACACACACACACACAAACACACACACACACACGGACACACACAC